>NC_054486.1:112196443-112481443 GCF_017639515.1 Carcharodon carcharias
AGGTCCCCTCCTCTCCGAAGTGCTGACTCTCACTGGGGTACAGGTTCCCCCTCCTCTCCTGAAGGTGCTGACTCTCACTGGGTCAGGTCCCCCCTCCCACTCCTGAAGGTGCTGACTCTCACTGGGGTACAGTCCCCTCCTCTCCTGAAGGTGCTGACTCTCACTGGGTACAGGTCCCCTCCTCTCCTGAAGTGCTGACTCTCACTGGGTACAGGTCCCCCTCCTCTCCTGAAGGTGCTGACTCTCACTGGGGTACAGGTCACCTAACTCCTCTCCTGAAGGTGCTGACTCTCACCCTGGTACACAGGTCCCCCCTCCACTCCTGAAGGTGCTGACTCTCACTGGGGTACAGGTCCCCCTCCTCTCCTGAAGGTGCTGACTCTCACTGGGTACAGGTCCCCCTCCTCTCCTGAAGTTGCTGACTCTCACTGGGGTACAGGTCCCCTCCTCTCCTGAAGTTGCTGACTCCACTGGGTAACAGGTCCCCCTCCTCTCCTGAAGATGCTGACTCTCACTGGGTACAGGTCCCCCCTCCTCTCCTGAAGTGCTGACTCTCACTGGGGTACAGGTCCCCCTCCTCTCCTGAAGGTGCTGACTCTCACTGGGGTACAGGTCCCCTCCTCTCCTGAAGGTGCTGACTCTCACTGGGGTACAGGTCCCCTCCTCTCCTGAAGGTGCTGACTCTCACTGGGGTACAGGTCCCCTCCTCTCCTGAAGTGCTGACTCTCACTGGGTACAGGTCCCCTCTCTCCTGAAGGTGCTGACTCTCACTGTACAGGTCCCCCTCCTCTCCTGAAGATGCTGACTCTCACTGGGGTACAAGTCCCCCTCCTCTCCTGAAGGTGCTGACTCTCACTGGGGTACAGGTCCCCCTCCTCTCCTGAAGGTGCTGACTCTCACTGGGGTACAGGTCCCCCACCTCTCCTGAAGGTGCTGACTCTCACTGGGGACAGGTCCCCTCCTCTCCTGAAGGTGCTGACTCTCACTGGGGTACAGGTCCCCTCCTCTCCTGAAGGTGCTGACTCTCACTGGGGTACAGGTCCCCCTCCTCTCCTGAAGGTGCTGACTCTCACTGGGGTACAGGTCCCCCTCCTCTCCTGAAGGTGCTGACTCTCACTGGGGTACAGGTCCCCCTCCTCTCCTGAAGGTGCTGACTCTCACTGGGGTACAGGTCCCCCTCCTCTCCTGAAGGTGCTGACTCTCACTGGGGTGCAGGTCCCCCTCCTCTCCTGAAGGTGCTGACTCTCACAGGGGTACAGGTCCCCTCCTCTCCTGAAGGTGCTGACTCTCACTGTGGTACAGGTCCCCCTCCTCTCCTCAATGTGCTGACTCAATGGGGTACCGGTCCCCCATCTCTCCTGAAGGTGCTGATTCTCACTTGGTTACAGGTCCCCGTCCTCTCCTGAAGGTGCTGACTCTCACTGGGGTACAGGTCCCCCTCCTCTCCTGAAGGTGCTGACTCTCACTGGGGTACAGGTCCCCCTTCTCTCCTGAAGGTGCTGACTCTCACTGGGGTACAGTGTCCCCCTCCTCTCCTGAAGTTGCTGACTCTCACTGGGGTACAGGTCCCCTCCTCTCCTGAAGGTGCGGTCTCTCACTGGGGTACAGGTCCCCCTCCTCTCCTGAATTGCTGACTCTCACTGGGTACAGGTCCCCCTCCTCTCCTGAAGGTGCTGACTCTCACTGGGTACAGGTCCCCTCCTCTCCTGAAGGTGCTGACTCTCACTGGGGTACAGGTCCCCCTCCTCTCCTGAAGGTGCTGACTCTCACTGGGGTACAGGTCCCCCTCCTCTCCTGAAGGTGCTGACTCTCACTGGGGTACAGGTCCCCCTCCTCTCCTGAAGGTGCTGACTCTCACTGGGGTACAGGTCCCCTCCTCTCCTGAAGGTGCTGACTCTCACTGGGGTATGGGTCCCCCTCCTCTCCTGAAGGTGCTGACTCTCACTGGGGTACAGGTCCCCTCCTCTCCTGAAGGTGCTGACTCTCACTGGGGTACAGGTCCCCTCCTCTCCTGAAGTGCTGACTCTCACTGGGGTACAGGTCCCCTCCTCTCCTGAAGGTGCTGACTCTCACTGGGTACAGGTCCCCCTCCTCTCCTGAAGGTGCTGACTCTCACTGGGGTACAGGTCCCCCTCCTCTCCTGAAGGTGCTGACTCTCACTGGGGTACAGGTCCCCCTCCTCTCCTGAAGGTGCTGATGCTCACTGGGGTACAGGTTGCCCCTCCTCCCAAGAAGGTGCTGACTCTCACTGTGGTACAGGTCCCCCTCCTCTCCTGAAGGTGCTGACTCTCACTGGGGTACAGGTCCACCTCCTCTCCTGCATTTGCTGACTCTCACTGGAGAACAGGTCCCCCTCCTCTCCTGAAGGTGCTGACTCTCACTGGGGTACAGGTCCCTATCGTCTCCTGAAGTTGCTAAAGCTCACTGGGGTACAGGTCCCCCTCCTCTCCTGAAGGTGCTGAGTCTCACTGGGTACAGGTCCCCTCCTCTCCTGAAGTTCTGACTCTCACTGGGGTACAGGTCCCCCTCCTCTCCTGAATTTGCTGACTCTCACTGGGGTACAGGTCCCCCTCCTCTCCTGAAGGTGCTGACTCTCACTGGGGTACAGGTCCCCTCCTCTCCTGAAGGTGCTGACTCTCACTGGGGTACAGGTCCCCCTCCTCTCCTGAAGGTGCTGACTCTCACTGGGTACAGGTCCCCCTCCTCTCCTGAAGGTGCTGACTCTCACTGGGGTACAGGCCCCCTCCTCTCCTGAAGGTGCTGACTCTCACTGGGGTACAGGTCCCCCTCCTCTCCTGAAGGTGCTGACTCTCACTGGGTACAGGTCCCCTCCTCTCCTGAAGGTGCTGACTCTCACTGGGGTACAGGTCCCCCTCCTCTCCTGAAGGTGCTGACTCTCACTGGGTACAGGTCCCCCTCCTCTCCTGAAGGTGCTGACTCTCACTGGGGTACAGGTCCCCTCCTCTCCTGAAGGTGCTGACTCTCACTGGGGTACAGGTTCCCCTCCTCTCCTGAAGGTGCTGACTCTCACTGGGTACAGGTTCCCCTCCTCTCCTGAAGGTGCTGACTCTCACTGGGGTACAGGTCCCCCTCCTCTCCTGAAGGTGCTGACTCTCACTGGGTACAGGTCCCCCTCCTCTCCTGAAGGTGCTGACTCTCACTGGGGTACAGGTCCCCCTCCTCTCCTGAAGGTGCTGACTCTCACTGGGGTACAGGTCCCCTCCTCTCCTGAAGGTGCTGACTCTCACTGGGGTACAGGTCCCCCTCCTCTCCTGAAGTGCTGACTCTCACTGGGGTACAGGTCCCCCTCCTCTCCTGAAGGTGCTGACTCTCACTGGGGTACAGGTCCCCCTCCTCTCCTGAAGGTGCTGACTCTCACTGGGGTACAGGTCCCCTCCTCTCCTGAAGGTGCTGACTCTCACTGGGGTACAGGTCCCCCTCCTCTCCTGAAGGTGCTGACTCTCACTGGGGTACAGGTCCCCCTCCTCTCCTGAAGGTGCTGACTCTCACTGGGGTACAGGTCCCCCTCCTCTCCTGAAGGTGCTGACTCTCACTGGGGTACAGGTCCCCCTCCTCTCCTGAAGGTGCTGACTCTCACTGGGTACAGGTCCCCTCCTCTCCTGAAGGTGCTGACTCTCACTGGGTACAGGTCCCCCTCCTCTCCTGAAGGTGCTGACTCTCACTGGGGTACAGGTCCCCTCCTCTCCTGAAGGTGCTGACTCTCACTGGGTACAGGTCCCCCTCCTCTCCTGAAGGTGCTGACTCTCACTGGGGTACAGGTCCCCCTCCTCTCCTGAAGGTGCTGACTCTCACTGGGTACAGGTCCCCCTCCTCTCCTGAAGGTGCTGACTCTCACTGGGTACAGGTCCCCCTCCTCTCCTGAAGGTGCTGACTCTCACTGGGGTACAGGTCCCCCTCCTCTCCTGAAGGTGCTGACTCTCACTGGGTACAGGTCCCCCTCCTCTCCTGAAGGTGCTGACTCTCACTGGGGTACAGGTCCCCCTCCTCTCCTGAAGGTGCTGACTCTCACTGGGTACAGGTCCCCCTCCTCTCCTGAAGGTGCTGACTCTCACTGGGGTACAGGTCCCCTCCTCTCCTGAAGGTGCTGACTCTCACTGGGGTACAGGTCCCCCTCCTCTCCTGAAGGTGCTGACTCTCACTGGGGTACAGGTCCCCCTCCTCTCCTGAAGGTGCTGACTCTCACTGGGTACAGGTCCCCTCCTCTCCTGAAGGTGCTGACTCTCACTGGGTACAGGTCCCCCTCCTCTCCTGAAGGTGCTGACTCTCACTGGGGTACAGGTCCCCCTCCTCTCCTGAAGGTGCTGACTCTCACTGGGGTACAGGTCCCCCTCCTCTCCTGAAGGTGCTGACTCTCACTGGGGTACAGGTCCCCCTCCTCTCCTGAAGTGCTGACTCTCACTGGGGTACAGGTCCCCCTCTCCTGAAGGTGCTGACTCTCACTGGGGTACAGGTCCCCTCCTCTCCTGAAGGTGCTGACTCTCACTGGGGTACAGGTCCCCCTCCTCTCCTGAAGGTGCTGACTCTCACTGGGGTACAGGTCCCCCTCCTCTCCTGAAGGTGCTGACTCTCACTGGGGTACAGGTCCCCCTCCTCTCCTGAAGGTGCTGACTCTCACTGGGGTACAGGTCCCCCTCCTCTCCTGAAGGTGCTGACTCTCACTGGGGTACAGGTCCCCCTCCTCTCCTGAAGGTGCTGACTCTCACTGGGGTACAGGTCCCCCTCCTCTCCTGAAGGTGCTGACTCTCACTGGGGTACAGGTCCCCCTCCTCTCCTGAAGGTGCTGACTCTCACTGGGGTACAGGTCCCCTCCTCTCCTGAAGGTGCTGACTCTCACTGGGGTACAGGTCCCCCTCCTCTCCTGAAGGTGCTGACTCTCACTGGGTACAGGTCCCCTCCTCTCCTGAAGGTGCTGACTCTCACTGGGGTACAGGTCCCCTCCTCTCCTGAAGGTGCTGACTCTCACTGGGGTACAGGTCCCCCTCCTCTCCTGAAGGTGCTGACTCTCACTGGGGTACAGGTCCCCCTCCTCTCCTGAAGGTGCTGACTCTCACTGGGGTACAGGTCCCCCTCCTCTCCTGAAGGTGCTGACTCTCACTGGGGTACAGGTCCCCCTCCTCTCCTGAAGTGCTGACTCTCACTGGGGTACAGGTCCCCCTCCTCTCCTGAAGGTGCTGACTCTCACTGGGTACAGGTCCCCCTCCTCTCCTGAAGGTGCTGACTCTCACTGGGGTACAGGTCCCCCTCCTCTCCTGAAGGTGCTGACTCTCACTGGGGTACAGGTCCCCTCCTCTCCTGAAGGTGCTGACTCTCACTGGGGTACAGGTCCCCCTCCTCTCCTGAAGGTGCTGACTCTCACTGGGGTACAGGTCCCCTCCTCTCCTGAAGGTGCTGACTCTCACTGGGGTACAGGTCCCCCTCCTCTCCTGAAGGTGCTGACTCTCACTGGGGTACAGGTCCCCCTCCTCTCCTGAAGGTGCTGACTCTCACTGGGTACAGGTCCCCCTCCTCTCCTGAAGGTGCTGACTCTCACTGGGGTACAGGTCCCCCTCCTCTCCTGAAGGTGCTGACTCTCACTGGGGTACAGGTCCCCCTCCTCTCCTGAAGGTGCTGACTCTCACTGGGGTACAGGTCCCCCTCCTCTCCTGAAGTGCTGACTCTCACTGGGGTACAGGTCCCCCTCCTCTCCTGAAGGTGCTGACTCTCACTGGGGTACAGGTCCCCTCCTCTCCTGAAGGTGCTGACTCTCACTGGGTACAGGTCCCCCTCCTCTCCTGAAGGTGCTGACTCTCACTGGGGTACAGGTCCCCCTCCTCTCCTGAAGGTGCTGACTCTCACTGGGGTACAGGTCCCCCTCCTCTCCTGAAGGTGCTGACTCTCACTGGGGTACAGGTCCCCCTCCTCTCCTGAAGGTGCTGACTCTCACTGGGGTACAGGTCCCCCTCCTCTCCTGAAGGTGCTGACTCTCACTGGGGTACAGGTCCCCTCCTCTCCTGAAGGTGCTGACTCTCACTGGGGTACAGGTCCCCCTCCTCTCCTGAAGGTGCTGACTCTCACTGGGGTACAGGTCCCCCTCCTCTCCTGAAGGTGCTGACTCTCACTGGGGTACAGGTCCCCCTCCTCTCCTGAAGGTGCTGACTCTCACTGGGGTACAGGTCCCCCTCCTCTCCTGAAGGTGCTGACTCTCACTGGGGTACAGGTCCCCCTCCTCTCCTGAAGGTGCTGACTCTCACTGGGGTACAGGTCCCCCTCCTCTCCTGAAGGTGCTGACTCTCACTGGGTACAGGTCCCCTCCTCTCCTGAAGGTGCTGACTCTCACTGGGGTACAGGTCCCCCTCCTCTCCTGAAGGTGCTGACTCTCACTGGGGTACAGGTCCCCCTCCTCTCCTGAAGGTGCTGACTCTCACTGGGTACAGGTCCCCCTCCTCTCCTGAAGGTGCTGACTCTCACTGGGTACAGGTCCCCCTCCTCTCCTGAAGGTGCTGACTCTCACTGGGGTACAGGTCCCCTCCTCTCCTGAAGGTGCTGACTCTCACTGGGGTACAGGTCCCCCTCCTCTCCTGAAGGTGCTGACTCTCACTGGGGTACAGGCCTCCCTCCTCTCCTGAAGGTGCTGACTCTCACTGCGGTACAGGTCCCCTCCTCTCCTGAAGGTGCTGACTCTCACTGGGGTACAGGTCTCCCTCCTCTCCTGAAGGTGCTGACTCTCACTGGGGTACAGGTCCCCTCCTCTCCTGAAGGTGCTGACTCTCACTGGGGTACAGGTCCCCCTCCTCTCCTGAAGGTGCTGACTCTCACTGGGGTACAGGTCCCCCTCCTCTCCTGAAGGTGCTGACTCTCACTGGGGTACAGGTCCCCCTCCTCTCCTGAAGGTGCTGACTCTCACTGGGGTACAGGTCCCCCTCCTCTCCTGAAGGTGCTGACTCTCACTGGGGTACAGGTCCCCCTCCTCTCCTGAAGTGCTGACTCTCACTGGGGTACAGGTCCCCCTCCTCTCCTGAAGGTGCTGACTCTCACTGGGGTACAGGTCCCCCTCCTCTCCTGAAGGTGCTGACTCTCACTGGGGTACAGGTCCCCTCCTCTCCTGAAGGTGCTGACTCTCACTGGGGTACAGGTCCCCTCCTCTCCTGAAGGTGCTGACTCTCACTGGGTACAGGTCCCCCTCCTCTCCTGAAGGTGCTGACTCTCACTGGGGTACAGGTCCCCCTCCTCTCCTGAAGGTGCTGACTCTCACTGGGGTACAGGTCCCCCTCCTCTCCTGAAGGTGCTGACTCTCACTGGGTACAGGTCCCCCTCCTCTCCTGAAGGTGCTGACTCTCACTGGGTACAGGTCCCCCTCCTCTCCTGAAGGTGCTGACTCTCACTGGGTACAGGTCCCCTCCTCTCCTGAAGGTGCTGACTCTCACTGGGGTACAGGTCCCCCTCCTCTCCTGAAGGTGCTGACTCTCACTGGGGTACAGGTCCCCTCCTCTCCTGAAGGTGCTGACTCTCACTGGGGTACAGGTCCCCCTCCTCTCCTGAAGGTGCTGACTCTCACTGGGGTACAGGTCCCCCTCCTCTCCTGAAGGTGCTGACTCTCACTGGGGTACAGGTCCCCCTCCTCTCCTGAAGGTGCTGACTCTCACTGGGTACAGGTCCCCTCCTCTCCTGAAGGTGCTGACTCTCACTGGGTACAGGTCCCCTCCTCTCCTGAAGGTGCTGACTCTCACTGGGGTACGGGTCCCCCTCCTCTCCTGAAGTTGCTAACGCTCACTGGGTTACATGTCCCCCTCCTCTTCTGAAGATGCTGACTCTCACTGGGGTACAAGTCCCCCTCCTCTCCTGAAGGTGCTGACTCTCACTGGGGTACAGGTCCCCCTCCTCTCCTGAAGGTGCTGACTCTCACTGGGTACAGGTCCCCCTCCTCTCCTGAAGGTGCTGACTCTCACTGGGGTACAGGTCCCCCTCCTCTCCTGAAGGTGCTGACTCTCACTGGGGTACAGGTCCCCCTCCTCTCCTGAAGGTGCTGACTCTCACTGGGTACAGGTCCCCCTCCTCTCCTGAAGGTGCTGACTCTCACTGGGGTACAGGTCCCCCTCCTCTCCTGAAGGTGCTGACTCTCACTGGGTACAGGTCCCCCTCCTCTCCTGAAGGTGCTGACTCTCACTGGGGTACAGGTCCCCCTCCTCTCCTGAAGGTGCTGACTCTCACTGGGTACAGGTCCCCCTCCTCTCCTGAAGGTGCTGACTCTCACTGGGTACAGGTCCCCTCCTCTCCTGAAGGTGCTGACTCTCACTGGGGTACAGGTCCCCCTCCTCTCCTGAAGGTGCTGACTCTCACTGGGTACAGGTCCCCCTCCTCTCCTGAAGGTGCTGACTCTCACTGGGGTACAGGTCCCCCTCCTCTCCTGAAGGTGCTGACTCTCACTGGGGTACAGGTCCCCCTCCTCTCCTGAAGGTGCTGACTCTCACTGGGGTACAGGTCCCCCTCCTCTCCTGAAGGTGCTGACTCTCACTGGGGTACAGGTCCCCCTCCTCTCCTGAAGGTGCTGACTCTCACTGGGGTACAGGTCCCCCTCCTCTCCTGAAGGTGCTGACTCTCACTGGGGTACAGGTCCCCTCCTCTCCTGAAGGTGCTGACTCTCACTGGGGTACAGGTCCCCCTCCTCTCCTGAAGGTGCTGACTCTCACTGGGGTACAGGTCCCCCTCCTCTCCTGAAGGTGCTGACTCTCACTGGGTACAGGTCCCCCTCCTCTCCTGAAGGTGCTGACTCTCACTGGGGTACAGGTCCCCTCCTCTCCTGAAGGTGCTGACTCTCACTGGGGTACAGGTCCCCTCCTCTCCTGAAGGTGCTGACTCTCACTGGGTACAGGTCCCCCTCCTCTCCTGAAGGTGCTGACTCTCACTGGGTACAGGTCCCCCTCCTCTCCTGAAGGTGCTGACTCTCACTGGGGTACAGGTCCCCTCCTCTCCTGAAGGTGCTGACTCTCACTGGGGTACAGGTCCCCCTCCTCTCCTGAAGGTGCTGACTCTCACTGGGTACAGGTCCCCCTCCTCTCCTGAAGGTGCTGACTCTCACTGGGGTACAGGTCCCCCTCCTCTCCTGAAGGTGCTGACTCTCACTGGGGTACAGGTCCCCCTCCTCTCCTGAAGGTGCTGACTCTCACTGGGGTACAGGTCCCCTCCTCTCCTGAAGGTGCTGACTCTCACTGGGTACAGGTCCCCCTCCTCTCCTGAAGTGCTGACTCTCACTGGGGTACAGGTCCCCCTCCTCTCCTGAAGGTGCTGACTCTCACTGGGTACAGGTCCCCCTCCTCTCCTGAAGGTGCTGACTCTCACTGGGGTACAGGTCCCCCTCCTCTCCTGAAGGTGCTGACTCTCACTGGGTACAGGTCCCCCTCCTCTCCTGAAGGTGCTGACTCTCACTGGGTACAGGTCCCCCTCCTCTCCTGAAGGTGCTGACTCTCACTGGGGTACAGGTCCCCCTCCTCTCCTGAAGGTGCTGACTCTCACTGGGGTACAGGTCCCCCTCCTCTCCTGAAGGTGCTGACTCTCACTGGGGTACAGGTCCCCTCCTCTCCTGAAGGTGCTGACTCTCACTGGGGTACAGGTCCCCCTCCTCTCCTGAAGGTGCTGACTCTCACTGGGGTACAGGTCCCCCTCCTCTCCTGAAGGTGCTGACTCTCACTGGGTACAGGTCCCCCTCCTCTCCTGAAGGTGCTGACTCTCACTGGGGTACAGGTCCCCTCCTCTCCTGAAGGTGCTGACTCTCACTGGGGTACAGGTCCCCCTCCTCTCCTGAAGGTGCTGACTCTCACTGGGGTACAGGTCCCCTCCTCTCCTGAAGGTGCTGACTCTCACTGGGGTACAGGTCCCCCTCCTCTCCTGAAGGTGCTGACTCTCACTGGGGTACAGGTCCCCCTCCTCTCCTGAAGGTGCTGACTCTCACTGGGGTACAGGTCCCCCTCCTCTCCTGAAGGTGCTGACTCTCACTGGGGTACAGGTCCCCTCCTCTCCTGAAGGTGCTGACTCTCACTGGGGTACAGGTCCCCCTCCTCTCCTGAAGGTGCTGACTCTCACTGGGGTACAGGTCCCCTCCTCTCCTGAAGGTGCTGACTCTCACTGGGGTACAGGTCCCCCTCCTCTCCTGGAGTTGCTGACTCTCACTGGGGTACAGGGTCCCCCTCCTCTCCTGAAGGTGCTGACTCTCACTGGGGTACAGGTCCCCCTCCTCTCCTGAAGATGCTGACTCTCACTGGGGTACAGGTCCCCCTGCTCTCCTGAAGGTGCTGACTCTCACTGGGGTACAGGTCCCCCTCCTCTCCTGAAGGTGCTGACTCTCACTGGGGTACAGGGTCCCCCTCCTCTCCTGAAGTTGCTGACTCTCACTGGGGTACAGGTCCCCTCCTCTCCTGAAGTTGCTGACTCTCACTGGGGTACAGGTCCCCTCCTCTCCTGAAGGTGCTTACTCTCACTGGGGTACAGGGTCCCCCTCCTCTCCTAAGGATGCTGACTCTCACTGGGGTACAGGTCCCCCTCCTCTTCTGAAGGTGTTTACTCTACTGGGGTACAGGTCCCCCTGCTCTTCTGAAGGTGCTGACTCTCACTGGGGTACAGGTTCCCCCTCCTCTCCTGAAGGTGCTGACTCTCACCTGGGGTACAGGTTCCCCCTCCTCTCCTGAAGGTGCTGATTCTCACTGGGGTACAGATCCCCTCCTCTCCTGCAGGCGCTGACTCTCATTGGGATCCAGGTCCTCCCCTCTCCTGAAGGTGCTGACTCTCACTGGGGTACAGGTCCTCTGCTCCCCTGAAGGTGCTGGTTCTCACTGGGGTACAGGACCCGTCTTCTCCTGAAGGTGCTGACTCTCACTGGGGTACAGGTCCCCCTCCTCTCCTGAAGTTGCTGACTCTCACTGGGGTACAGGTCCCCCTCCTCACCTGAAGGTGCTGACTCTCACTGGGGTACAGGTCCCCCTCCTCTCCTGAAGTTGCTGACTCTCACTGGGGTACAGGTCCCCTCCTCTCCTGAAGGTGCTGACTCTCACTGGGATACAGGGTCCCCCTCCTCTCCTGAAGGTGCTGACTCTCACTGGGGTACAGGTCCCCCTCCTCTCCTGAAGGTGCTGAGTCTCACTGGGGTACAGGGTCCCCCTCCTCTCCTGAAGGTGCTGACTCTCACCGGGGTACAGGTCCCCCTCCTCTCCTGAAGGTGCTGACTCTCACTGGGGTACAGGTCCCCCTCCTCTCCTGAAGGTGCTGACTCTCACCGGGGTACAGGTCCCCTCCTCTCCTGAAGGTGCTGACTCTCACTGGGGCACAGGTCCCCTCCTCTCCTGAAGGTGCTGACTCTCACTGGGGTATAGGTCCCCTCCTCTCCTGAAGGTGCTGACTCTCACTGGGGTACAGGTCCCCCTCCTCTCCTGAAGGTGCTGACTCTCACTGGGGTACAGGTCCCCCTCCTCTCCTGAAGGTGCTGACTCTCACTGGGGTACAGGTCCCCCTCCTCTCCTGAAGGTGCTGACTCTCACTGGGGTACAGGTCCCCCTCCTCTCCTGAAGGTGCTGACTCTCACTGGGGTACAGGTTCCCCTGCTCTCCTCAAGGTGCTGACTCTCACTGGGGTACAGGTCACCTCCTCTCCTGAAGGTGCTGTCTCTCACTGGGGTACAGGTCCCCCTCCTCTCCTGAAGGTGCTGACTCTCACTGGGGTACAGGTCCCCCTCCTCTCCTGAAGTTGCTGACTTTCACTGGGGTACAGGTCCTGCCCTCTCCTGAAGGTGCTGTCTCTCACTGGGGTACAGGTCCCCCTCCTCTCCTGAAGGTGCTGACTCTCACTGGGATACAGGTCCCCTCCTCTCCTGAAGGTGCTGACTCTCACTGGGGTACAGGTCCCTCTCCTCTCCTGAAGGTGCTGACTCTCACTGGGGTACAGGTCCCCCTCCTCTCCTGAAGGTGCTGACTCTCACTGGGGTACAGGTCCCCTCCTCTCCTGAAGGTGCTGACTCTCACTGGGGTACAGGGTCCCCCTCCTCTCCTGAAGGTGCTGACTCACACTGGGGTACAGGTCCCCCTCCTCTCCTGAAGGTGCTGACTCTCACTGGGGTACAGGTCCCCTCCTCTTCCAAAGGTGCTCATTCTCACTGGGGGACAGGTCCCCCTCCTCTCCTGAAGTTGCTGACTCTCACTGGGGTACAGGTCCCCTCCTCTCCTGAAGGTGCTGACTCTCACTGGGGTACAGGTCCCCCTCCTCTCCTGAAGGTTCTGACTCTCACTGGGGTACAGGTCCCCCTCCTATCCTGAAGGTGCTGACTCTCACTGGGGTACTGGTCCCCATCTTCTCCTGAAGGTTCTGACTCTCACTGGGGTACAGGGTCCCCCTCCTCTCCTGAAGGTGCTGACTCTCACTGGGGTACAGGTCCCCCTCCTCTCCTGAAGGTGCTGACTCTCACTGGGGTACAGGGTCCCCCTCCTCTCCTGAAGGTGCTGACTCTCATCGGGGTACAGGTCCCCCTCCTCTCCTGAAGGTGCTGACTCTCACTGGGGTACACGTCCCCCTCCTCTCCTGAAGGTGCTGACTCTCACTGGGGTACAGGTCCCCTCCTCTCCTGAAGGTGCTGACTCTCACTGGGGTACAGGTCCCCTCCTCTCCTGAAGGTGCTGACTCTCACTGGGGTACAGGTCCCCCTCCTCTCCTGAAGTTGCTGACTCACTGGGGTACAGGTCCCCTCCTCTCCTGAAGTTGCTGTCTCTCACTGGGGTACAGGTCCCCTCCTCTCCTGAAGGTGCTTACTCTCACTGGGGTACAGGTCCCCCTCCTCTCCTGAAGGTGCTGACTCTCACTGGGGTACAGGTCCCCCTGCTCTCCTGAAGATGCTGACTCTCACTGGGGTACAGGTCCCCTCCTCTCCTGAAGGTGCTGACTCTCACTGGGGTACAGGTCCCCCTCCTCTCCTGAAAGTGCTGACTGTCACTGGGGTACAGGTCCTCCTCCTCTGCTGAAGTTGCTGACTCTCACTGGGGTATAGTGTCCCCCTCCTCTCCTGAAGGTGCTGCCTCTCACTGGGGTACAGGTCCCCCTCCTCTCCTGAAGGTGCTGACTCTCACTGGGGTACAGGGTCCCCCTCCTCTCCTGAAGGTGCTGACTCTCACTGGGGTACAGGTCCCCCTCCTCTCCTGAAGGTGCTGACTCTCACTGGGGTACAGGTCCCCCTCCTCTCCTGAAGGTGCTGACTCTCACTGGGGTACAGGGTCCCCCTCCTCTCCTGAAGGTGCTGACCCTTACCGGGGTTCAGGTCGCCCTCCTCTCCTGAAGGTGCTGACTCTCACTGGGGTACAGGTCCCCCTCCTCTCCTGAAGGTGCTGACTCTCACTGGGGTACAGGTCCCCCTCCTCTCCTGAAGGTGCTGACTCTCACTGGGGTACAGGTCCCCCTCCTCTCCTGAAGGTGCTGACTCTCACTGGGGTACAGTTCCCCCTCCTCTCCTGAAGGTGCTGACTCTCACTGGGGTACAGGTCCCCTCCTCTCCTGAAGGTGCTGACTCTCACTGGGGTACAGGTCCCCCTCCTCTCCTGGAGTTGCTGACTCTCACTGGGGTACAGGTCCCCCTCCTCTCCTGAAGGTGCTGACTGTCACTGGGGTACAGGTCCTCCTCCTCTGCTGAAGTTGCTGACTCTCACTGGGGTATAGTGTCCCCCTCCTCTCCTGAAGGTGCTGCCTCTCACTGGGGTACAGGTCCCCTCCTTTCCTGAAGGTGCTGACTCTCACTGGATTACAGGGTACCCCTCCTCTCCTGAAGGTGCTGACTCTCACCGGGGTACAGGTCCCCCTCCTCTCCTGAAGGTGCTGACTCTCACTGGGGTACTGGTCCCCCTCCTCTCCTGAAGGTGCTGACTCTCACTGGGGTACAGGGTCCCCCTCCTCTCCTGAAGGTGCTGACCCTCACCGGGGTACAGGTCCCCCTCCTCTCCTGAAGGTACTGACTCTCACTGGGGTACAGGTCCCCCTCCTCTCCTGAAGGTGCTGACTCTCACTGGGGTACAGGTCCCCCTCCTCTCCTGAAGATGCTGACTCTCACTGGGGTACAGGTCCCCTCCTCTCCTGAAGGTGCTGTCTCTCACTGGGGTACAGGTCCCCCTCCTCTCCTGAAGGTGCTGACTCTCACTGGGATACAGGTCCCCTCCTCTCCTGAAGGTGCTGACTCTCACTGGGGTACAGGTCCCTCTCCTCTCCTGAAGGTGCTGACTCTCACTGGGGTACAGGTCCCCCTCCTCTCCTGAAGTTGCTGACTCTCACTGGGGTACAGGTCCCCTCCTCTCCTGAAGGTGCTGACTCTCACTGGGGTACAGGTCCCCCTCCTCTCCTGAAGGTGCTGACTCACACTGGGGTACAGGTCCCCCTCCTCTCCTGAAGGTGCTGACTCTCACTGGGGTACAGGTCCCCCTTCTTTCCTGAAGTTGCTGTCTCTCACTGGGGTACAGGTCCCCCTCCTCTCCTGAAGTTGCTGACTCTCACTGGGGTACAGGTCCCCCTCCTCACCTGAAGGTGCTGTCTCTCACTGGGGTACAGGTCACCCTCCTCTCCTGAAGTTGCTGACTCTCACTGGGGTACAGGTCCGCCTCCTATCCTGAAGGTGCTGACTCTCACTGGGGTACTGGTCCCCCTCCTCTCCTGAAGGTTCTGACTCTCACTGGGGTACAGGGTCCCCCTCCTCTCCTGAAGGTGCTGACTCTCACTGGGGTACAGGTCCCCCTCCTCTCCTGAAGGTGCTGACTCTCACTGGGGTACAGGGTCCCCCTCCTCTCCTGAAGGTGCTGACTCTCATCGGGGTACAGGTCCCCCTCCTCTCCTGAAGGTGCTGACTCTCACTGGGGTACACGTCCCCCTCCTCTCCTGAAGGTGCTGACTCTCACTGGGGTACAGGTCCCCTCCTCTCCTGAAGGTGCTGACTCTCACTGGGGTACAGGTCCCCTCCTCTCCTGAAGGTGCTGACTCTCACTGGGGTACAGTCCCCCTCCTCTCCTGAAGTTGCTGACTCACTGGGGTACAGGTCCCCTCCTCACTGAAGTTGCTGTCTCTCACTGGGGTACAGGTCCCCTCCTCTCCTGAAGGTGCTTACTCTCACTGGGGTACAGGTCCCCCTCCTCTCCTGAAGGTGCTGACTCTCACTGGGGTACAGGTCCCCCTGCTCTCCTGAAGATGCTGACTCTCACTGGGGTACAGGTCCCCTCCTCTCCTGAAGGTGCTGACTCTCACTGGGGTACAGGTCCCCCTCCTCTCCTGAAGGTGCTGACTGTCACTGGGGTACAGGTCCTCCTCCTCTGCTGAAGTTGCTGACTCTCACTGGGGTATAGTGTCCCCCTCCTCTCCTGAAGGTGCTGCCTCTCACTGGGGTACAGGTCCCCCTCCTCTCCTGAAGGTGCTGACTCTCACTGGGGTACAGGGTCCCCCTCCTCTCCTGAAGGTGCTGACTCTCACCGGGGTACAGGTCCCCCTCCTCTCCTGAAGGTGCTGACTCTCACTGGGGTACTGGTCCCCCTCCTCTCCTGAAGGTGCTGACTCTCACTGGGGTACAGGGTCCCCCTCCTCTCCTGAAGGTGCTGACCCTCACCGGGGTACAGGTCCCCCTCCTCTCCTGAAGGTGCTGACTCTCAGTGGGGTACAGGTCCCCCTCCTCTCCTGAAGGTGCTGACTCTCACTGGGGTACAGGTCCCCCTCCTCTGCTGAAGGTGCTGACTATCACTGGTGTATTCGTCCCCCTCCTCTCCTGAAGGTGCTGACTCTCACTGGGGTACAGTTCCCATCACCTCCTGAAGGTGCTGACTCTCACTGGGGTACAGGTCCCCCTCCTCTCCTGAAGGTGCTGACTCTCACTGGGGTACAGGTCCCCCTCCTCTCCTGGAGTTGCTGACTCTCACTGGGGTACAGGTCCCCCTCCTCTCCTGAAGGTGCTGACTGTCACTGGGGTACAGGTCCTCCTCCTCTGCTGAAGTTGCTGACTCTCACTGGGGTATAGTGTCCCCCTCCTCTCCTGAAGGTGCTGCCTCTCACTGGGGTACAGGTCCCCCTCCTTTCCTGAAGGTGCTGACTCTCACTGGATTACAGGGTACCCCTCCTCTCCTGAAGGTGCTGACTCTCACCGGGGTACAGGTCCCCCTCCTATCCTGAAGGTGCTGACTCTCACTGGGGTACTGGTCCCCCTCCTCTCCTGAAGGTGCTGACTCTCACTGAGGTACAGGGTCCCCTCCTCTCCTGAAGGTGCTGACCCTCACTGGGGTACAGGTCCCCCTCCTCTCCTGAAGGTACTGATTCTCACTGGGTTCCAGGTTCCCTCCTCTCCTGAAGGTGCTGACTCTCACTGGGGTACATGTCGTCTCCTCTCCTGAAGGTGCTGACTCTCACTGGTGTACATGTCCCCTCCTCTCCTGAAGGTGCTGACTCTCACTGGGGTACAGTTCCCCCTCCTCTCCTGAAGGTGCTGACTCTCACTGGGGTACAGTTCCCCTCCTCTCCTGAAGGTGCTGACTCTCACTGGGGTGCAGGTCCCCCTCCTCTCCTGAGTTGCTGACTCTCACTGGGGTACAGGGTCCCCTCCTCTCCTGAAGGTGCTGACTCTCACTGGGGTACAGGTCCCCCTCCTCTCCTGAAGATGCTGACTCTTACTGGGGTGCAGGTCCCCCTCCTCTTCTGAAGGTGCTGACTCTCACTGGGTTACAGGTTCCCCTCCTCTTCTGAAGGTGCTGACTGTCACTGGGGTACAGGGTCCCCCTGCTCTCCTGAAGGTGCTGAGTCTCACTGGGGTACAGGTCCCCCTCCTCTCCTGAAGTTGCTGACTCTCACTGGGGTACAGGTCCCCTCCTCTCCTGAAGTTGCTGACTCTCACTGGGGTAAGGGTCCCCCTCCTCTCCTAAGGATGCTGACTCTCACTGGGGTACAGGTCCCCCTCCTCTTCTGAAGGTGTTTACTCTTACTGGGGTACAGGTCCCCCTGCTCTTCTGAAGGTGCTGACTCTCACTGGGGTACAGGTTCCCCTCCTCTCCTGAAGGTGCTGACTCTCACTGGGGTACAGGTTCCCCTCCTCTCCTGAAGGTGCTGATTCTCACTGGGGTACAGGTCCCCTCCTCTCCTGAAGGTGCTGACTCACACTGGGCTACAGGTCCCCCTCCTCTCCTGAAGGTGCTGACTCTCACTGGGGTACAGGTCCCCCTCCTCTCCTGAAGGTGCTGACTCTCACTGGGGTACAGGACCCCTCCTCTCCTGAAGATGCTGACTCTCACTGGGGTACAGGTCCCCCTCCTCACCTGAAGTTGCTGACTCTCACTGGGTTACAGGTCCCCCTCCTCACCTGAAGGTGCTGACTCTCACTGGGGTACAGGTCCCCCTCCTCTCCTGAAGTTGCTGACTCTCACTGGGGTACAGGTCCCCTCCTCTCCTGAAGGTGCTGACTCTCACTGGGGTACAGGGTCCCCCTCCTCTCCTGAAGGTGCTGACTCTCACTGGGGTACAGGTCCCCCTCCTCTCCTGAAGGTGCTGAGTCTCACTGGGGTACAGGGTCCCCCTCCTCTCCTGAAGGTGCTGACTCTCACCGGGGTACAGGTCCCCCTCCTCTCCTGAAGGTGCTGACTCTCACTGGGGTACAGGTCCCCCTCCTCTCCTGAAGGTGCTGACTCTCACCGGGGTACAGGTCCCCTCGCTCACTGAAGGTGCTGACTCTCACTGGGGCACAGGTCCCCTCCTCTCCTGAAGGTGCTGACTCTCACTGGGGTACAGGTCCCCCTCCTCTCCTGAAGGTGCTGACTCTCACTGGGGTACAGGTCCCCCTCCTCTCCTGAAGGTGCTGACTCTCACTGGGGTACAGGTCCCCCTCCTCTCCTGAAGGTGCTGACTCTCACTGGGGTACAGGGTCCCCCTTCTCTCCTGAAGGTGCTGACTCTGATTGGGGTACACGTCCCCCTCCTCTCCTGAAGGCACTGATGCTCACTGGGGTACAGGTTGTCACTCCTCCCAAGAAGGTGCTGACTCTCACTGGGGTACAGGTCACCCTCCTCTCCTGAAGGTGCTGACTCTCACTGGGGTACAGGTCCCCCTCCTCTCCTGAAGGTGCTGACTCTCACTGGGGTACAGGTCCCCCTCCTCTCCTGAAGGTGCTGACTCTCACTGGGGTACAGGTCCCCCTCCTCTCCTGAAGGTGCTGACTCTCACTGGGGTACAGGGTCCCCCTCCTCTCCTGAAGGTGCTGACCCTCACCGGGGTACAGGTCCCCCTCCTCTCCTGAAGGTGCTGACTCTCAGTGGGGTACAGGTCCCCCTCCTCTCCTGAAGGTGCTGACTCTCACTGGGGTACAGGTCCCCTCCTCTCCTGAAGGTGCTGACTCTCACTGGGGTACAGGTCCCCTCCTCTCCTGAAGGTGCTGACTCTCACTGGGGTACAGTTCCCCTCCTCTCCTGAAGGTGCTGACTCTCACTGGGGTACAGGTCCCCTCCTCTCCTGAAGGTGCTGACTCTCACTGGGGTACAGGTCCCCCTCCTCTCCTGGAGTTGCTGACTCTCACTGGGGTACAGGTCCCCCTCCTCTCCTGAAGGTGCTGACTGTCACTGGGGTACAGGTCCTCCTCCTCTGCTGAAGTTGCTGACTCTCACTGGGGTATAGTGTCCCCCTCCTCTCCTGAAGGTGCTGCCTCTCACTGGGGTACAGGTCCCCCTCCTTTCCTGAAGGTGCTGACTCTCACTGGATTACAGGGTACCCCTCCTCTCCTGAAGGTGCTGACTCTCACCGGGGTACAGGTCCCCCTCCTCTCCTGAAGGTGCTGACTCTCACTGGGGTACTGGTCCCCCTCCTCTCCTGAAGGTGCTGACTCTCACTGGGGTACAGGGTCCCCCTCCTCTCCTGAAGGTGCTGACCCTCACCGGGGTACAGGTCCCCCTCCTCTCCTGAAGGTACTGACTCTCACTGGGGTACAGGTCCCCCTCCTCTCCTGAAGGTGCTGACTCTCACTGGGGTACAGGTCCCCTCCTCTCCTGAAGGTGCTGACTCTCACTGGGGTACAGGTCCCCTCCTCTCCTGAAGGTGCTGACTCTCACTGGGGTACAGTTCCCCTCCTCTCCTGAAGGTGCTGACTCTCACTGGGGTACAGTTCCCCTCCTCTCCTGAAGGTGCTGACTCTCACTGGGGTACAGGTCCCCCTCCTCTCCTGGAGTTGCTGACTCTCACTGGGGTACAGGGTCCCCCTCCTCTCCTGAAGGTGCTGACTCTCACTGGGGTACAGGTCCCCCTCCTCTCCTGAAGATGCTGACTCTCACTGGGGTACAGGTCCCCCTGCTCTCCTGAAGGTGCTGACTCTCACTGGGTTACAGGTCCCCCTCCTCTCCTGAAGGTGCTGACTCTCACTGGGGTACAGGGTCCCCCTCCTCTCCTGAAGTTGCTGACTCTCACTGGGGTACAGGTCCCCTCCTCTCCTGAAGTTGCTGACTCTCACTGGGGTACAGGTCCCCTCCTCTCCTGAAGTTGCTGACTCTCACTGGGGTACGGGTCCCCCTCCTCTCCTAAGGATGCTGACTCTCACTGGGGTACAGGTCCCCCTCCTCTTCTGAAGGTGTTTACTCTTACTGGGGTACAGGTCCCCCTGCTCTTCTGAATGTGCTGACTCTCACTGGGGTACAGGTTCCCCTCCTCTCCTGAAGGTGCTGACTCTCACTGGGGTACAGGTTCCCCTCCTCTCCTGAAGGTGCTGATTCTCACTGGGGTACAGGTCCCCTCCTCTCCTGAAGGTGCTGACTCACACTGGGCTACAGGTCCCCCTCCTCTCCTGAAGGTGCTGACTCTCACTGGGGTACAGGTCCCCCTCCTCTCCTGAAGGTGCTGACTCTCACTGGGGTACAGGACCCCTCCTCTCCTGAATTTGCTGACTCTCACTGGG
Source organism: Carcharodon carcharias (assembly GCF_017639515.1). Classification (NCBI taxonomy): domain Eukaryota; kingdom Metazoa; phylum Chordata; class Chondrichthyes; order Lamniformes; family Lamnidae; genus Carcharodon; species Carcharodon carcharias. Next base: position 112,216,353 of record NC_054486.1, read on the forward strand.
GTACAGGTCCCCCTCCTCACCTGAAGTTGCTGACTCTCACTGGGTTACAGGTCCCCCTCCTCACCTGAAGGTGCTGACTCTCACTGGGGTACAGGTCCCCCTCCTCTCCTGAAGTTGCTGACTCTCACTGGGGTACAGGTCCCCTCCTCTCCTGAAGGTGCTGACTCTCACTGGGGTACAGGGTCCCCCTCCTCTCCTGAAGGTGCTGACTCTCACTGGGGTACAGGTCCCCCTCCTCTCCTGAAGGTGCTGAGTCTCACTGGGGTACAGGGTCCCCCTCCTCTCCTGAAGGTGCTGACTCTCACCGTGGTACAGGTCCCCCTCCTCTCCTGAAGGTGCTGACTCTCACTGGGGTACAGGTCCCCCTCCTCTCCTGAAGGTGCTGACTCTCACCGGGGTACAGGTCCCCTCGTCTCCTGAAGGTGCTGACTCTCACTGGGGCACAGGTCCCCTCCTCTCCTGAAGGTGCTGACTCTCACTGGGGTATAGGTCCCCTCCTCTCCTGAAGGTGCTGACTCTCACTGGGGTACAGGTCCCCCTCCTCTCCTGAAGGTGCTGACTCTCACTGGGGTACAGGTCCCCCTCCTCTCCTGAAGTTGCTGACTCTCACTGGGGTACACGGTCCCCCTCCTCTCCTGAAGGTGCTGACTCTCACTGGGGTACAGGTCCCCCTCCTCTCCTGAAGGTGCTGACTCTCACTGGGGTACAGGTTCCCCTGCTCTCCTCAAGGTGCTGACTCTCACTGGGGTACAGTTCACCTCCTCTCCTGAAGGTGCTGTCTCTCACTGGGGTACAGGTCCCCCTCCTCTCCTGAAGGTGCTGACTCTCACTGGGGTACAGGTCCCCCTCCTCTCCTGAAGATGCTGACTCTCACTGGGGTACAGGTCCCCTCCTCTCCTGAAGGTGCTGTCTCTCACTGGGGTACAGGTCCCCCTCCTCTCCTGAAGGTGCTGACTCTCACTGGGGTACAGGTCCCCTCCTCTCCTGAAGGTGCTGACTCTCACTGGGGTACAGGTCCCTCTCCTCTCCTGAAGGTGCTGACTCTCATTGGGGTACAGGTCCCCCTCCTCTCCTGAAGTTGCTGACTCTCACTGGGGTACAGGTCCCCTCCTCTCCTGAAGGTGCTGACTCTCACTGGGGTACAGGTCCCCCTCCTCTCCTGAAGGTGCTGACTCACACTGGGGTACAGGTCCCCCTCCTCTCCTGAAGGTGCTGACTCTCACTGGGGTACAGGTCCCCCTTCTTTCCTGAAGCTGCTGTCTCTCACTGGGGTACAGGTCCCCCTCCTCTCCTGAAGGTGCTGACTCTCACTGGGGTACAGGGTCCCCCTCCTCTCCTGAAGTTGCTGACTCTCACTGGGGTACAGGTCCCCTCCTCTCCTGATGTTGCTGACTCTCACTGGGGTACAGGTCCCCTCCTCTCCTGAAGGTGCTTACTCTCACTGGGGTACAGGTCCCCCTCCTCTCCTGAAGGTGCTGACTCTCACTGGGGTACAGGTCCCCCTGCTCTCCTGAAGATGCTGACTCTCACTGGGGTACAGGTCCCCTCCTCTCCTGAAGTTGCTGACTCTCACTGGGGTACAGGTCCCCCTCCTCTCCTGAAGGTGCTGACTGTCACTGGGGTACAGGTCCTCCTCCTCTGCTGAAGGTGCTGACTCTCACTGGTGTACAGGTCCCCCTCCTCTCCTGAAGTTGCTGACTCTCACTGGGGTATAGTGTCCCCCTCCTCTCCTGAAGGTGCTGCCTCTCACTGGGGTACAGGTCCCCCTCCTCTCCTGAAGGTGCTGTCTCTCACTGGGGTACAGGTCCCCCTGCTCTCCTGAAGGTGCTGACTCTCACTGGGGTACAGGACCCCTCCTCTCCTGAAGTTGCCGACTCTCACTGGGGTACAGATCTCCCTCCTCTCCTGAAGGTGCTGACTCTCACTGGGGTACAGGTCCCCCTCCTCTCCTGAAGTTGCTGACTCTCACTGGGGTACAGGTTCCCCTCCTCTCCTGAAGGTGCTGCCTCTCACTGGGGTACAGGTCACCCTCCTCTCCTGAAGGTGCTGACTGTCACTGGGGTACAGGGTCCCCCTCCACTCCTGAAGGTGCTGACTCTCACTGGGGTACAGGTCCCCCTCCTCTCCTGAAGGTGCTGATCTCACTGTGGTACAGGTCCCCCTCCTCTCCTGAAGTTGCTGACTCTCACTGGGGTACAGGTCCCCTCCTCTCCTGAAGTTGCTGACTCTCACTGGGGTACGGGTCCCCCTCCTCTCCTAAGGATGCTTACTCTCACTGGGGTACATGTCCCCCTCCTCTTCTGAAGGTGCTTACTCTTACTGGGGTACAGGTCCCCCTGCTCTTCTGAAGGTGCTGACTCTCACTGGGGTACAGGTTCCCCTCCTCTCCTGAAGGTGCTGACTCTCACTGGGGTACAGGTTCCCCTCCTCTCCTGAAGGTGCTGATTCTCACTGGGGTACAGGTCCCCTCCTCTCCTGAAGGTGCTGACTCACACTGGGCTACAGGTCCCCCTCCTCTCCTGAAGGTGCTGACTCTCACTCGGGTACAGGTCCCCCTCCTCTCCTGAAGGTGCTGACTCTCACTGGGGTACACGTCCCCCTCCTCTCCTGAAGGTGCTGACTCTCACTGGGGTACAGGTCCCCCTCCTCTCCTGAAGGTGCTGACTCTCACTGGGGTACAGGTCCCCCTCCTCTCCTGAAGGTGCTGACTCTCACTGGGGTACATGTCCCCTCCTCTCCTGAAGGTGCTGACTCTCACTGGGTACAGGTCCCCCTCCTCTCCTGAAGGTGCTGACTCTCACTGGGGTACAGGTCCCCCTCCTCTCCTGAAGGTGCTGACTCTCACTGGGGTACAGGGTCCCCCTCCTCTCCTGAAGGTGCTGACTCTCACTGGGGTACAGATCCCCCTCCTCTCCTGAAGGTGCTGACTCTCACTGGGGTACAGGGTCCCCTCCTCTCCTGAAGGTGCTGACTCTCACTGGGGTACAGGTCCCCCTCCTCTCCCTAAGGTGCTGACTCACACTGGGGTACAGGTCCCCTCCTCTCCTGAAGGTGCTGACTCTCACTGGGGTACAGGTCCCCCTCCTCTCCTGAAGATGCTGACTCTCACTGGGGTACAGGACCCCTCCTCTCCTGAAGGTGCTCACTCTCACTGGGAAACAGGGTCCCCCTCCTCTCCTGAAGGTGCTGACTCTCACTGGGGTACAGGTCCCCCTCCTCTCCTGAAGTTGCTGACTCTCACTGGAGTACAGGGTCCCCTCCTCTCCTGAAGGTGCTGACTCTCACTTGGGTACAGGTCCCCCTCCTCTCCTGAAGTTGCTGACTCTCACTGGGGTACAGGTCCCCCTCCTCTCCTGAAGGTGCTGACTCTCACTGGGGTACAGGTCCCCCTCCTCTCCTGAAGGTGCTAACTCTCACTGGGGTACAGGGTCCCCTCCTCTCCTGAAGGTGCTGACTCTCACTGGGGTACAGGATCCCTCCTCTCCTGAAGGTGCTGACCCTCACCGGGGTACAGGTCCCCCTCCTCTCCTGAAGATGCTGACTCTCACTGGGGTACAGGTCCCCTCCTCTCCTGAAGGTGCTGTCTCTCACTGGGGTACAGGTCCCCCTCCTCTCCTGAAGGTGCTGACTCTCACTGGGGTACAGGTCCCCTCCTCTCCTGAAGGTGCTGACTCTCACTGGGGTACAGGTCCCTCTCCTCTCCTGAAGGTGCTGACTCTCACTGGGGTACAGGTCCCCCTCCTCTCCTGAAGTTGCTGACTCTCACTGGGGTACAGGTCCCCTCCTCTCTTGAAGGTGCTGACTCTCACTGGGGTACAGGTCCCCCTCCTCTGCTGAAGGTGCTGACTCTCACTGGGGTACAGGTCCCCCTCCTCTCCTGAAGGTGCCGACTCTCACTGGGGTACAGGTCTCCCTCCTCTTCTGAAGGTGCCGACTCTCACTGGGGTACAGGTCTCCCTCCTCTCCTGAAGGTGCTGACTCTCACTGGGGTACAGGTCTCCCTCCTCTCCTGAAGGTGCTGACTCTCACTGGGGTACAGGTCCCCTCCTCTCCTGAAGGTGCTGACTCTCACTGGGGTACAGGGTCCCCCTCCTCTCCTGAAGGTGCTGACTCTCACTGGAGTACAGGTCCCCTCCTCTCCTGAAGCTGCTTACTCTCACTGGGGTACAGGTCCCCCTCCTCTCCTGAAGGTGCTGACTCTCACTGCGGTACAGGGTCCCGCTCCTCTCCTGAAGGTGCTGACACTCACTGGGGTACAGATCCCCTCCTCTCCTGAAGTTGCTGACTCTCTCTGAGGTACAGGTCCCCCTCCTCTCCTGAAGGTGCTGACTCTCACTGGGGTACAGGGTCCCCCTCCTCTCCTGAAGGTGCTGACTCTCACTGGGGTACAGGGTCCCCCTCCTCTCCTGAAGGTGCTGACTCTCACTGGGGTACAGGGTGCACCTCCTCTCCTGAAGGTGCTGACTCTCACTGGGGTACAGGTCCCTCTCCTCTCCTGAAGGTGCTGACTCTCACTGGGGTACAGGTCGCTCTCCTCTCCTGAAGGTGCTGACTCTCAGTGGGCTAAAGGGTCCCCTCCTCTACTGAAGGTGCTGACTCTCTATGGGGGACAGGTCCCCCTCCTCTCCTGAAGGTGCTGACTCTCACTGGGGTACAGGGTCCCCCTCCTCTCCTGAAGGTGCTGACTCTCACTGGGGTACAGGTCCCCCTCCTCTCCTGAAGGTGCTGACTCTCACTGGGGTACAGGTCCCCCTCCTCTCCTGAAGTTGCTGACTCTCACTGGGGTACTGTGTCCCCTTCCTCTCCTGAAGGTGCTGACTCTTACTGGGGTACAGGTCCCCCTCCTCTCCTGAAGGTGCTGACTCTCACTGGGGTACTGGTCCCCCTCCTCTCCTGAAGTTGCTGACTCTCACTGGGGTACAGGTCCCCCTCCTCTCCTGAAGGTGCTGACTCTCACTGGGGTACAGGGTCCCCCTCCTCTCCTGAAGGTGCTGACTCTCACTGGGGTACAGGTCCCCCTGCTCTCCTGAAGGTGCTGACTCTCACTGGGGTACAGGTCCCCCTCCTCTCCTGAAGGTGCTGACTCTCACTGGGGTACAGGTCCCCCTCCTCTCCTGAAGGTGCTGACTCTCACTGGGGTACAGGTCCCCTCCTCTCCTGAAGGTGCTGACTCTCACTGGGGTACAGGTCCCCCTCCTCTCCTGAAGGTGCTGACTCTCACTGGGGTACAGGTCCCCCTCCTCTCCTGAAGGTGCTGACTCTCACTGGGGTACAGGGTCCCCCTCCTCTCCTGAAGGTGCTGACTCTCACTGGGGTACAGATCCCCCTCCTCTCCTGAAGGTGCTGACTCTCACTGGGGTACAGGGTCCCCTCCTCTCCTGAAGGTGCTGACTCTCACTGGGGTACAGGTCCCCCTCCTCTCCCTAAGGTGCTGACTCTCACTGGGGTACAGGTCCTTTCCTCTCCTGAAGGTGCTGACTCTCACTGGGGTACAGGTCCCCGTCCTCTCCTGAAGGTGCTGACTCTCACTGGGGTACAGGACCCCTCCTCTCCTGAAGGTGCTCACTCTCACTGGGAAACAGGGTCCCCCTCCTCTCCTGAAGGTGCTGACTCTCACTGGGGTACAGGTCCCCCTCCTCTCCTGAAGTTGCTGACTCTCACTGGAGTACAGGGTCCCCTCCTCTCCTGAAGGTGCTGACTCTCACTTGGGTACAGGTCCCCCTCCTCTCCTGAAGTTGCTGACTCTCACTGGGGTACAGGTCCCCCTCCTCTCCTGAAGGTGCTGACTCTCACTGGGGTACAGGTCCCCCTCCTCTCCTGAAGGTGCTAACTCTCACTGGGGTACAGGGTCCCCTCCTCTCCTGAAGGTGCTGACTCTCACTGGGGTACAGGACCCCTCCTCTCCTGAAGGTGCTGACTCTCCCTGGGGTACAGGACCCCTCCTCTCCTGAAGGTGCTGACTCTCACTGGGGTACAGGACCCCTCCTCTCCTGAAGGTGCTGACTCTCACTGGGGTACAGGGTCCCCTCCTCTCCTGAAGGTGCTGACTCTCACTGGGGTACGGGACATCCACAAAAGTTACGTTTCTGCATCAGTTGCCAGACAGTGATTAGGAGCAGGAATGGTAGCTGAAATTTCCCCTCCCTAGCATAGAGAGACTGTGTCCAGTTGTTTATCTCATTACTTAGTGAACGCAAAACAGGCTAGGACTTGGACTGGGCCCAATTGGGCTCTGTTTCTGCAGTGTGTGTGGAGCAGCACATTCATCAGCAGTCCACCTGGAGGAGCCTTGGGGGGGTGGGCTGGGATGCAGCCTGCCTGGCAAACTGACTTTGGAAGGCATCAGGGGGTGCCCAATATTCTCCCACTCCATGCCATTTTGCCAGTGACAGTAAAGGTGGCAGATGGCCGGTCTTGTCACAGCCCAATTGAGCTCATTAAATGACCAATTAAGAGCTTCATCCAGCCTTCGCCGGCATTATTCCAGTAGCTGAGGGGCCCACTGCCATGTGGGGAAAACACAATGTAAACCCCGGTGAGCTTCAGGCTTGAGACTGTGTGTCTCTTTTTTGGGCGCGCTTTGGCCAATGGACGCACCCCTCAGTGGCAGTGGCCGTCCCCATGGCAACTGCGCTGCCGACCCTCAGTGTCTCTTCGCCTTTTGCCGGGCTTGCATGATTGGCCCTGAGGCCCCGTTTACCTGACTTTGAGGATTCACGAGCATTGAATTGTGCTCTTACTCCAAATGCAGCCCCAGGAATGGCTACTGCTAAAGGTGGCGCTGCTGAGGCTGGCAGCTCTTGGCTGTTCCTGCTAAACACGGTGCCGGTTCCTGCCGCCCACTGAAGCAGTATTCAGTCCTTGTGGTGGAACTGCAGCCGCCAATATAAAATTTAACCTGTTGTGTCCGTTTTCTTGGCTAAGGATTTTTGAGCTGTTACTTCAGTAGTTCTCTGAGTTGATTTGATGCCTCTTCTGTTTTCAGCAAGAGGAAGCCTGCTACTTCAGCAAGATCTCGGTGAGTGTGCACTTGTGGTAATTGATTTAGTATTGACTTAGGTAATTGCCTTAGTATCTTAAAATGTGGCAAAGCCCATTGGGGAAACTTGCAGGAGACAGCTACCCACTCTTATTTTTCTATTTTGATTTTGAATCACAGAATCATTATGGTGCAGAAGGAGGCCATTTGGCCCATTGTGTCTGCACCTGCTCTCCGAACGAGCATCTCACCTCGTTCCATTCTCTTGCCTTCTCCCCATAACCCTGCAGACTCTTCCTTTTCAGATAACAGTCTATAATTTGAATAAAAACTTTTTCCTAGTTAGCCTCCCTGCACCATTCATTAAATGGCAAGACAGGTATCAAACACTCCCAAGACAGGTACAGCACGGGGTTAGATACAGAGTAAAGCTCCCACTACACTGTCCCCATCAAACACTCCCAGGACAGGTACAGCACGGGGTGAGATACAGAGTAAAGCTCCCTCTACACTGTCCCCATCAAACACTCCCAGGACAGGTACAGCACGAGGTTAGATACAGAGTAAAGCTCCCTCTACACTGTCCCCATCAAACACTCCCAGGACAGGTACAGCACAGGGTTAGATACAGAGTAAAGCTCCCTCTACACTGTCCCCATCAAACACTCCCAGGACAGGTACAGCACGGGGTTAGATACAGAGTAAAGCTCCCTCTACACTGTCCCCATCAAACACTCCCAGGACAGGTACAGCACAGGGTTAGATACAGAGTAAAGCTCCCTCTACACTGTCCCCATCAAACACTCCCAGGACAGGTACAGCACGGGGTTAGATACAGAGTAAAGCTCCCTCTACACTGTCCCCATCAAACACTCCCAGGACAGGTACAGCACGTGGTTAGATACAGAGTAAAGCCCCCTCTACACTGTCCCCATCAAACACTCCCAGGACAGGTACAGCATGGGGTTAGATATAGAGTAAAGCTCCTTCTACACTGTCTCCATCAAACACTCCCAGGACAGTTAAAGATGGGTTAGATATGGGATAAAGCTTACTTTTACACTACCAAGCAGACACGTCCAGGTCAGATGCAAAAAATGTCAATCGTATTTTAATAGTTTTAGGTAATGGTACTTGAACAATAAAGTGTTGATAATGCAGTAACATCAGATAAATAGTTCTATAATAATGTTCGGTTAGTAATAGTGTGATAGTGCTATATTAATGCTGAGTTCAGTTGGAAAAAATGTGGACTTAGTGCTGTTATAATTTATGGATAAAGATCAATATGGTATGCTCAATAGTATTTCAGTAATGTGGATGTGAACAGCACTGTAATTTCAGGTTAATTGTACAATAGTAATGTAAAATTAAAAATATTGCAGCAATAATAAGCTGTTAGTACTGGAATAGAGTATGCTACTATTCTAATGCAGGAGTAATATTTTAATAATGGCAGGTTTATGGCCATATATGATCATGGCATGAGTGCTATAATAATGCTGTTTCTGCCCTCTGAGTAGCTTTATTATCTCATTAACTTCACAGTGTGTGAGCTGTGAAGTTGTCTGGCCCAAGAGATGGATATTCCCTGTTACTGCAGGCAGTTTGACGGTTAGCACAGATGTCTACTGTCACTGAGCAGTTTGATTTGTTGCATTAAAGAGAACAAAATTTTCTTCCACAAAGTAAAATGGTTCCTTTAATCATTGCTTAGTGTTTTTTTAAAAATGTGAATGTTGCTGGATTATACTTTTCCCATTTCCTTCTGTCTCAGCAATGGTGTGACACAGAACAATCACGCGCTCTTCAAATCCGAGGTGCTCCAAGTAGAAGTTCACAAACACGTTCAGCAGTACGAGAGGAAACTCCTGTCACTGGAAGCGCGGAGAAGGAAACAGAACCGAGCTGCCTTGCAGGCAGCAATGGGAAAAGGCACAGGTCAGCTATCTGTGGTAAATTTATAACAAGTCTCATTCAGACTCCCAGAAATGGCCCAACGCTCTTCCATTTACAACGGGATACCCCAGTGAGAGTCAGCACCTTCAGGAGAGGAGGGGACCTGTACCCCAGTGAGAGTCAGCACCTTCAGGAGAGGAGGGGGACCTGTACCCCAGTGAGAGTCAGCACCTTCAGGAGAGGAGGGGACCTGTACCCCAGTGAGAATCAGCACCTTCAGGAGAGGAGGGGACCTGTACCCCAGTGAGAGTCAGCATCTTCAGGAGAGGAGGGGACCTGTACCCCAGTGAGAGTCAGCACCTTCAGGAGAGGAGGGGACCTGTACCCCAGTGAGAGTCAGCACCTTCAGGAGAGGAGGGGACCTGTACCCCAGTGAGAGTCAGCACCTTCAGGAGAGGAGGGGACCCATACCCCAGTGAGAGTCAGCATCTTCAGGAGAGGAGGGGACCCATACCCCAGTGAGAGTCAGCACCTTCAGGAGAGGAGGGGACCCGTACCCCAGTGAGAGTCAGCACCTTCAGGAGAGGAGGGGACCCGTATCCAGTGAGCGTCAGCACCTTCAGGAGAGGAGGGGACCTGTATCCAGTGAGAATCAACGCCTTCAGGAGAGGAGGGGACCCATACCCCAGTGAGAGTCAGCACCTTCAGGAGAGAAGGGGACCCGTACCCCAGTGAGAGTCTACACCTTCAGGAGAGGAGGGGAACTGTACCCCAGTGAGAGTGAGCACCTTCAGGAGAGGAGGGGGATCTGTACTCCAGTGAGAATCAGCACCTTCAGGAGAGGAGGGGAACTGTACCCCAGTGAGAGTCAGCACCTTCAGGAGAGGAGGGGAACTGTACCCCACTGAGAGTCTACACCTTCAGGAGAGGAGGGGGACCTGTACCCCAGTGAGAGTCAGCACCTTCAGGAGATGAGGGGACCTGTACTCCAGTGAGAGGCAGCACCTTCAGGAGAGGAGGGGGATCTGTACCCCAGTGAGAGTCAGCACCTTCAGGAGAGGAGGGGGATCTGTACCCCAGTGAGAGTCAGCACCTTCAGGAGAGGTGGGGACCCTGTACCCCAGTGAGAGTCAGTGCTTTCAGGAGAGGAGGGGACCCATTCCCCAGTGAGAGTCAGCAACTTCAGGAGAGGAGGGAGACCTGTACCCCAGTGAGAGTCAGCACCTTCAGGAGAGGAGGGGGACTTGTACCCCAGTGAGAGTCAGCACCTTCAGGAGAGGAGGGGACCTGTACCCCAGTGAGAGTCAGCACCTTCAGGAGAGGAGCGGGACCTGTACCCCAGTGAGAGTCAGCACCTTTAGGAGAGGAGGGGACCTGTACCCCAGTGAGAGTCAGCACCTTCAGGAGAGGAGGGGACCTGTACCCCAGTGAGAGTCAGCACCTTCTGGAGAGGAGGGGGACCCGTACCCCAGTGAGAGTCAGCACCTTCAGGAGAGGAGGGGGACCTGTACCCCAGTGAGAGCCAGGACCTTCAGCAGAGGAAGAGGCAAACGGGAAAGAAAAATATCAAATACACAGAAAATAAAAATGCTTCTCTGTTTGTTGTCCTTTGTCTCCCATTTCTCAGCAGTAACCTCAATCTCTCTTTGCCATTTCAGTATCCTCGCACAAAGCCCCAGTTGCATTGTCGGCGGCTGCGGAGTGTGAGGATGATGGAGAAGGGGAGGAGGAAGCAGAGCATGATAAGGAAATATCAGAGGATGAAACAGACACTACTGGACCCACTTGTCCTGTCCAAGCCCCGGCTCAGGCGCCGATAGCACAAAGATTGAGAGCTAACCGTGAGGGGTTGCAGAAAGCCCTAGAACTCGCTGACCAAGAGATTGTTGACAAACAGGTGTTCGGTCAATGGACTCAAACCAAAGAGAAACAAAGTGATCAGCAGCCAAAAGTTAACCTCCTCGAGATGTTACAGCAAGGGGGCAATCTGAGGTTGGTGTTAATACTAATAATGTCAACATTTTCGGTGGCCTTTTAACCCTGAAATCAGTCCACAGGGTGTTAAGTGCTAATGCCATTGCTGATGTTCTTGAAGCTTGTGAAATGCTCCTCTTCAATTTGTTTCCACAGTAAGGTACAGGCACGCTTGGCCTTTTCTGCTTATCTGCACCGTGTGCAGCTCCGACTACTGAGGGAGCATCCTGGCCAGAGTGAAACGACCACAGCTACTGACCAGGAGGAGGAGCAAATGGTAAATACCTTGTGACTTGTTATGGATTTGCGTTAGGAGCTAAAACTGAGATCGACCATGAGGATCACGAGTAGAAAATAAAACTTCAATATTAGTTGACATATAACTTTGAGGATTAATATGAGCGATCATAAAGAGGACAACTTCTTATTCACCCTGTGTTTATTGGTAGCCTGGAGATTCTCTGGAGAATGAGGTATTTGAGAGTAATTACACATTCAGCTTGGGCAGCTCGAAGTGTGCGTAATGCGGCAAGAAACAGAGGGGTTTAGGGGGAGTAAAGCAACAAGTGGTTTACAAACACCTCCTGAACCTGCTGATTTATTTACTGCTCTGCTAATTGCCACCTTTCAGTTTTCCTCTTCTTTCCTGATTTTTGCTGGGGTACTGCTCCTCAACCTGTAACTTGTCCAACTGTCCATTCTTCCTGTCTGCATCTAGACAGTCAGTGCCATGGAAGAGTCAGATCTCAGCTCCATCGATTTCATGTGGCTGAGGCACATACACATAGGTATAGGAGGAGGCCATATAGCCCCTTGAGCCTTTTTCACCATTCAGTTAGTGACAAAACTTTACCTGAACTCCATTTACCCGCCTTTAATCTCTTCAGACCCCCCTCCCCCGCCACCACCCCTCAATCTTGAAAGTTTCAATTGACTTCCAGCATCCATAGCTTTTTGTGGGAGAGAGTTCTAGAATTCCACTACCCTTTCCGTGAAGAAGTGCTTCTGACATTATCCATGAATGGCCTAATTCTAATTTTAAGGTTATGCTGCCTTGTTCTGGGCTTCGCCACCGGAGCAAATAGTTTCTCTCTATCTAGCCTTTGCAATCCTTTAATCATTTTCAAGATGTTGCTGAGATCTCCTCTCAACGGTCTAAACTCAAGAGTCTATAAGCCTATTGTATGTAACCTGTCCCTATAATTTAACCTGTTAAGCCCTAGTATCATTCTGATGAATCTGTGATTCACCTTCTCTAAGGTCAGTGTACCCTTTGTTTCATTTGGTGCTCAAATCTGATCTCAGTACTTTAGAATAAAAGTGCAACATTAGTCAAACCTTATCCAGTTTCCTTGAGAGAAAGGCCACATTCCTTTGCACACAATAACACTCACTCACACACTTGCACTTTTCCCCTTACATACCAGTGCACTATCCAGCATTAGAAAGTAATTTGGAATATAAACCCTGACTGATTCTTTTCCCTCCCTGGCACTGAGACTGAGTAGCTGCCAAGCTAAACTCAGCTTACTTAGCACAGGGCAAGACTAGAGACTGGTTATATGGCTCAGTGCTACACCAGGCGATGCCTTTAGCCTGAGTCAGTGTTTGTTTGTTTGTGCTGCTGTAAGGGGGAATCATGTGTTTCTAATGAACAACAGGCTTCAATGCTCCAAAGCCATCCAAAGCCGTTAAAGAAGATTATTGATGAAATTAGATCTTCAGCTAATGATCACAATGTTATGGTATACTGCTGTGGCCTCTGTGATTGTTTCTCATTCAAGGATATCAACAGTTTTGTTGGTTCAAATTTTTTCTGATGGTGTACAGTGAAATCACAAGTTATCTTGGGGCAGTGTGTTCAGGGAACATCCGATCCTGATCCCAGGACGCTAAGTGATTTAGGAGTGGGAGTCAGGGAGGTGATGTTGGCAATGAGGCTTCCTTCAAATGTCAGTAATGTGTTGCCCAAAGGGTGATTGAGCCCTGAATCCGAGTGACAGTCCCATTGTCTACTTCTCCAACAGGAGCTGGTGATCAGATTCTTGAAGCGAGCAGCCAGTAATCTCCAGCAGTTGGTAACAATGACGCTGCCCAGTCGTCGGCTCCCTATCTCTGAACGTCGACACATCCTGGCGCAGCAGCTTGGGGTCTTCATCCACAGCTACAATGAGGTAAGGGCCGCACGGGCACAATCTTGCAGTTAGTCAGTTGTAAGATCAGGAAGCGTTTCTTCACAGAAGAATAGTGTAACCACCACCTTAACCATATTATCCATATTTTATAAATGCAAGTTATTGTTGTTATAGTAGAAATCTAGATCTCTTGCCCTCCATCCTCCCCCATAAAATGCTCTGGTTGATGGGTGTCAGTTGGAGCTTTCAAGACTGACATCGATAAATTCTTCTTGCGTGAGAACAAAGTCAAGTAAATTGAGTTGAGGTACAGATCAGCCATGTTCTAATTGAATGGTGGAACAGATTCAAGAAGCTTAATGGCCTCTTCCCTGCCTATGTTCTTATTAAATTGGCAACTGACACAATATAAGGATTTATACAAAATTGGAAATAATATGCCAACTAAACAACTGAAGAATTCTCCTGGCACTGTACTTGCAACAAGTATTCTGCCCAGCTAGATGGATAGAAACACTGACCCCATGCTGGAATCCCTTGGGGAACCTCCTGGGCCTGGGGTCTTTGTCCCTATAGAATCATTCTGACCAAAGCTGTGCACAGCACACCACTGAGTTGTGACCAGTACTTTCTACCCTCAGTGGACAGTTCTGAGTGGGCCCTGATGCATTGCAGTGAAATCTCCTGTTAATTAGCTGAAATTGGGAATCCCAGACTGAACACTATACAACTGCTAGTGCAGGAAATGGAAAAATGTCACACTGGTGCAGCATGGGCACTCTTTTAAGGCACATTCTAGGAAAATGATAAAGCTCACTTTACTCAGAGTCGAAGTGGAAATTGTTCCGTATCCCAGTGCTCATATCTCTTAACCTTGTTTAGCACCAAAATTTACAAAATAACATTTCACTAATACTTCAAAAAAAAAGCTCCAAACAGCATGATTCACTTTTGTGCACCCCCTCTCTTTCTATTTTTCTTTCTCCTTCACTTCCTCACTCTTTTCTCTCTCTCTCTCTCTCTCACTCTTTGTTTGTTTGTTCATTCTTTCCTTATTTTTTCCAAGCCAGGCTGCAGTAGAGTTGAGGGAGCAGGCCAGCCAACTTCTTGCTCTGCCAGTTGTTGTTAATGAAGGAAAGTCAGTCAGACGTAGATTTACTTAACACCGAATCATGTCTCTCAGACACATCTCAAATGTTTCACAAGCAAATAATGACCTTAAAATGCAATGATAGTTGTTATGTTGCTGAATGTAGCAATCATTGTGCAATAACAAAATTCTCAGAAACAGCTGTGAGGTGAATGCCAGTGAATCAGTTTTTGGATACGGCGCTGGCAAAAGGAGCACTGGTCAGGATACCAGAGGTACTCTGTTCGTCAAATCCTGGGATGTTTTACCAACAGGCAGAGTTAACATCCCATATAACAGCAGGTGCTTCTGATAGTGCAGCACTCCATCAGCACTACACTGAGGGTGGGCCTGGGTCAGCAGGAGGCCCAAGCCCACCCTCCCGCAGGCCCAGACCCACCTCCTAGAGGTTGAAAAGCACAGATTACATGTTGTGATCGTAATCACTCAGAGGAGAAAAGGCAATAAACATCTCCCCTATTCCAACACCAGTTCCCAGTCAATCTGGATTACATGCTGAAGTTTTGGGGTGGGATTTGAACCAACAACGCTCTGTGGATAAAGGTTTGAGTGGGGGCAAAGATACATTGAAAGAAGAGGAGTTTTTGATTGTCCTCAAAAGTAAGATGCAAAGTGGAATAATCGTGCTACTGGGAACTTGTCATACCAATTTCTGAATTTTAAATACAGGAAACAGATCGAATGATTAAGAGGAGCCAGATGGATCTGAAGCCAGAGACCTGCATCCAACAGGAAGACTTCCAAGTATTTGTCAGTAAAGCCAGGTGAGAGGAATGGAAAATGCATTACACTGATGCGGATAATGGGGACTTGGAAACGATTGCAGTCTCCTGATTCACAGGCTGCTCAGCCCGAGGACTCTGCATGGTGTGAGGGTGATGTCATTCACCGCTATCGTGCCGAGTCCAACGTGAGGTAATTCCTAAGATTCAGCTCCAAGAAGATTCTTTTGTTTCTTTTTGGAGCGAGAATTTTGGAAAAGATTGGGGAATGAAATGTAATACTTAGAATTCTGAGACAAGGGTTAGGGTTCAGCTCTGTGTTCCTGCCCATATCCTGCCGCATTTCTGAGGTGAGCTTGAGCCAACCTCAACAATAGTCCAGGACAAAAATGGTCACTTGAGGCATGAGCCATGCTCTTCAAGAACTTAAACTTGTTCAGCCCGGGCCCCGCCCTCCTGCCAGCCCAGGCCCCGCCCTCCTGCCAGCCCAGGCCCCGCCCTCCTGCCAGCCCAGGCCCCGCCCTCCTGCCAGCCCAGGCCCTGCCCTCCCGCTAGCCCAGGCCCCGCCCTCCCACCGGCCCAGGTCCCGCCCTCCCGCAGGCCCAGGCCACACCTCCTAGAGGTTGAAAAGCACAGATTACACGTTGTGATCACTCAGAAGAGAAAAGGCAATAATCATCTCCCCTATCCCAAAACCAGTTCCCAGTCTCCTTCAAGAGGCCACCCTCTGTTTCTTTGAGCTCCTTGTTTTGGCATAATGGGCGTGACAAAAGCTAGACTGAACGAATTTGAGTGCAGAGTGGTAGGAGATGTGCTTCAGGAGAGGAAGGCAACTCCAGAACCTTGGTGAGGAAGAGAATGTCGCAAAGGGGTTGGTTGGTGGTTGTAGATGGTTGGAATCCGTGCGGGTCTTTTAAGAAGCTGAGTACTTAGAGCAGTTTTGAAAGGAGGGGAACAATGGTTGAAGCAAAGCAGCAGCTGGTAATGTAGGATTATCAAATGAGACAGCACAGGAGGAGGCTATTCAACCCACCATGCCTGTACTGAGAGGGGGTCATAGTCAGGATCTAAGTTGGGAGAGGGTTAAAGGAGCCTTGTGGCACCCCTTAGATGTGAGTTATTGTGGAGTTAAGGGGAAACATGATTTGCTTTTCTTTCCAGGTGTCAACTGATCTCCTGGGCCTTTACAGCATTTTCTGCTTTTACTTGCAATTTCCAGAATAGCCGAGTTTTCACTTTTTGCTGTGCCACATGTTTGTGAAACAAATTATGTGTAATTGTTAAAAATGGTTTGCAGTGAGAATGATCTGGAGGAACTGCTCACAATCTACACACACAAGAACAAATCAGCCAATGTCTTCCTGGGGACCCAAAACAGGAATGAGAACCAGAACATCAGTATGCAGCAAAGCAATGCCAAATCCACAGAAGGTGGGTACCTGCAGATGGAAAGTAAGAAATAAATAACATTATTTAGCAGGCTCTGTATGCTCCTCCTGTCTACAAAAACCTTACTTCCTGTTATCGCATTTTTGTGTCAACTTTTTCCTTCATAAATTCCTTGAACCCCCATTTATAATGAGAATTACCTATGTTGGCTGGCCACATTGTAATTACAGCCTGCCCCATAGCGAAACTCCAATGCTTCAAGTATTTGAGCCCCAAATTGCCATACATTTTGCTTTTTAACTATAAGAGAAAAAGAAAGACTTGTATTTACATAGCACTTCTCACAATCTCAGGACGTTCCAAAATGCTTTACAGCCGAGTAAGCACTTTTGAAGTGTAATCACTGTTATAATGTAGGAAATGTGGCAGACAACTTGGGTGTTGGTTGGAGGATAAATATTGGCCCAACACACTCAAGTGCACTTCCGTGCTTTTCTAGAAATAGCTTTGTGGGATCTTTCGAGAAGGCACATGGGGCCTTGGTTTAATGTCTTAACTGAAAGAAGTCTGAAGGCTGACCTCGCAGTATTGCAGAATCTTTACATTGCAGAAGGAGGCCAATTGTCCCATCGAGTCTGTGCTGGCTGTCTGACAAAGCATTCCACCTAGTCCCACTTCCTTGCCTTATCCCCATAACCTTGCACATTCTTTCTTTTCAGGTAGCTATCCAATTCCTTTCTGAATACCTCGATCGAACCTGCTTCCACTATCCTTTCAGGAAGTTTGTTCCAGACTCCAACCACCCTCTGGGTGAAAATTTTTTTCCACACATCACATTTAATCCTTTTGCCAATTATTTTGGATCTGTGTCCTCTAGTTCTTGATGTTCTCTTGAGTGGGAACGGTTTCTCACTATTTACCCCGTCCATACCCCTCAGGATCTTGAATACCTCTATCAAGACTCCTCTCAGCCGCCTTTTTTCCAAGGAAAAGAGTCCCACCCTCTCCAATCTGTCCTCAGAGCTACAGTTCTTTATCCTTGGAATCATTCCTGTGAATCTCCTCTGTACTCTCTCCAATGCCTTCACATCCTTCCTCAAGTATTGTGCCCAGATCTGGACGTAGTACTTCAGATGAGGCCTAACTAGTGTCTTATACAAGTTCAACATGACCTCTTTACTCTTGTACTCATTGCCCCTGTTAATAAAGCCTAATATACAGTAGGCTTTATTAACTGCTCTTTCAACATGCCCTGCCATCTTCAATGACCTATGTACATATACACTGAGGTCCCTCTGTTCCTGCACTTCCTTTAGAGGCTCTCCCTTTATTTTATGCTGTCTCACCATATTTTTCCTGCCAAAATGAATCATCTCTCACTCCTCCACATTGAACTTCACCTGCCACTTGTCTGCCCAATCTACCAACATGTTTGTCCTTTTGAAGTTCAAGACTACCCTCATCACAGTTGACAACATTTCCAATCTTCGTATCATCTGCAAATTTTAAAATCATGCCCTGCACACCACAGTCTGGGTCATTAATATATATCAGGAAGAGCAAGGGTCCCAACACTGACCCCTGAGGAACTCTACTACAAACCTTCCTCCAATCTGAAAAACAACCAATTATCACTACTCTCTGTTTCTTGCCATTCAACCAATTTCTTATCCCATGACCTAGGATTTTGCTCACAAGTCTGTTGTATGGCACTGTATCAAATGCCTTTTGAAAATCCATATGCACCACTTCAACAGCGTTTCCCTTATCAACCTTCTCTGCTACCTCCCCAAAAAATTCCAGCAAGTTATTAAACATGATTTTCCCTTGATAAATGTATGATGGCTTTCCTTAGTTATCTTGCACTTGATTTTATCCCATACTGTAGTTTCCAGAAGTTTCCCTACCATTGAGGTCAAACTGACTGGCCTGTAGTTGCTGGCTTTATCCTTGCACCCCTTTTTGAATGAGTGTGTAACATTCGCATTTCTCTAGTTCTTTAGCACCTCCCCTGTGTCTAAGGAAGACTGAAAGATTATCACTAGTGCCTCTGCAATTTCCAATCTCACTTCCTTCAGTACCCTTGGATGCATCTCATCTGGTTCTGATACCTTATCTATTTTAAGTAAAGATAGCCCTTCCAACACCTTACTCTCAATTGTAAGTTCTTCTAGTGTACCAGTTACTTCCTCTCTCACCTCGTCCTGGGTACCAAGTTCTTCCTTTGTAAAGACAGATGCAAAGTACTCGTTCGAAACCTCCACTATTTCTATAGCCCCCACATGCTAGTCCCCTTTTTTGTCCCTAATCAGCCCTACTCTCTCTGTCACCCTTTTATTATTTACATGCTTATAAAAGACCTTGGGATTCCCTTTCATGTTCGCTGCCAGCCTCTTTTCATGTCCTCTCCTTGCCTTTCTTATTTGTTTCTTCATTTCCCCTCTGGTCCTTCTATATTCAGCCTGAGCCTCCATTGTATTTTCTACCTGACATCTGTCGTTCATGCACTTCTTCCTTTTCATCTTTACCTCTATCTCTCTCGTCATCCAGGGTGCTCTGGATTTATTTGCCCTACCTTTCCCCTTCAAGAGAATATACCTTGACATTGCCTGCAAAACTTTTTCTTTGAAGGTGGCCCATTGTTCAGCCACTGGACACAATTTTGCCCTCGGTGGGCGTGTGGGCCCCACCAGCTCGGCGGCGGGCGGACAGCCGATCCCCTGCCACAGAAATGGGGCCCGCCGCCATTTTGAGTGGGCGGGCCCAGCGGCCTGCCCAACAGGAAGTGCAATGCGCTTCCTGTGCAGGGGGGAAGGGAATCCCCAGCTGTCAAAGGGCGCTCTTTTGTGCATGCGCGCGAAAGAGTGCACATCCCCCCCGAGGCAAAGACCTGTCTCAGGGAGATTACTGACAGCCCAGAAAACTTTAAAAATAGAAAAATTAAAAAAATTATTAACATGTCCCCCTCATGTGACTATGTGGATGAGGTTTGATGTATTATCAGAAGCCGCTGGGGCTCCTGGCCTGCCCGCCAGCCTTAAGGTTGGACAGGCAGGGCCTTTACTTATCTTAATTACTCTGTCAATGGCCTCAATTGGCCATTGACAGGTCGGCGGGCGGACAGCTGATTTCGCTGTCCACCCACCTTCCTAAAGATTTAAAGGGAACTGGTTGACGTCGGGGGTTCCTCCCGACATTATCCCGCCTCATTTTCCCAGCGACAAGCAGAGCCTGCCCCCAAATCGCCGACGGGAAAATTCACGCCACTGTCTTTTCTTCCAACATTTGATTCCAACTCACTCAGAATCACAGAATACAGAAGAGGCCCTTCGGCCCATCGAGTCTGCACCGACACGTGAGAAACACCTGGCCTACCTACCTAATCCCATTTACCAGCACTGGGCCCATAGCCTTGAATGTTATGACGTGCCAAGTGCTCATCCAGGTACTTTTTAAAGGATGTGAGGCAACCCGCCTCCACCACCCTCCCAGGCAGCGCATTCCAGACCGTCACCACTCTCTGGGTAAAAATGGTTTTTCCTTATATCCCCCTTAAACCTCCTGCCCCTCACCTTGAACTTATGTCCCCTTGTGACTGACCCTTCAACTAAGGGGAACAGCTGCTCCCTATCCACCCTGTCCATGCCCCTCACAATCTTGTACTCCTTGATCAGGTCGCCCCTCAGTCTTCTCTGCTCCGACAAAAGCAACCCAAGTCTATCCAACCTCTCTTCATAACTTAAATGTTTCATCCCAGGCAACATCCTAGTGAATCTCCTCTGCACCCCTTCCAGTGCAATCACATCCTTCCGATAATGTGGCGACCAGAACTGCACACAGTACTCCAGCTGTGGCCTCACCAAGGTTCTATACTACTCCAACATGACCTCCCTACTTTTGTAATCTATGCCTTGATTGATAAAGGCAAGTGTCCCATATGCCTTTTCACCGCCCTACTAACATGCCCCTCTGCCTTCAGAGATCTATGGACACACATGGCAGGGTCCCTTTGTTCCTCAGAACTTCCTAGTGTCATACCATTCATTGAATACTTCCTTATCAAATTACTCCTTCCAAAGTGTATCACCTCCACTTTTCAGGTTTAAATTCCATCTGCCACTTTTCTGCCCATTTGACCATCCCGTCTATATCTTCCTGTAGCCCAAGACACTCAACCTCACTGTTAACCACCCGGCCAATCTTTGTGTCATCCACAAACTTACTAATTCTACCTCCCACGTAGTCATCTGTCGTTTATATAAATGACGAATAATGGGAGACCCAGCACAGATCCCTGTGGTACGCCACTGGACACTGGCTTCCAGTCACTAAAGCATCCTTCTGTCATCACCCTCTGTATCCTACAACTAAGCCAATTTTGAGACCACCTCATCAAATTACCCTGTATCCCATGTGCATTTACCTTCTTTATAAGTCTCCCAGGTGGGACCTTGTCAAAGGCTTTGCTGAAATCCATATAAACTACATCAACTACACTACCCTCATCTACACACCTGGTCACCTCCTCAAAACATTCAATCAAATTTGTTAGGCCTGACCTCCCTCTGACAAAGCCATGCTGACTATCCCTGATCAAACCTTGTCTCTCCAAGTGGAGATAGATGCTCTCCTTCAGAATTTTTTCCAATAGTTTCCCTACCACTGACGTGAGACTCACTGGTCTGTAGTTCCCTGGCTTATCTTTACAACCCTTCTTAAATAGCGGAACCACATTAGCTGTTCTCCAGTCCTCTGGCACATCCCCTGTGGCCAGAGAGGAATTAAAAATTTGGGTCAGAACCCCTGCGACCTCCTCCCTAGCCTCTCTCAGCAGTCTGGGACACAAATCATCCGGACCTGGAGATTTGTTCACTTTAAACCTGCCAACACCTCCAATACCTTGTCACTCCCTATATCAATTTGCACGACTCAGATGCATTCTCATCCCATCGAAGTTAGTTTGCTTTCCCTGCTCTGGATTGTCCCTATCCTTTTCCATGATTAACCTAAACTTTATGATACAATGGTCACTGTCCCATAACTGCTGTCCCACTGATATTTGATCCACTTGGGCCAACTCATTCTGCAGAACCGAGTCCAACAGTGCCTGTCCTCTTGTTGAAGTGGAAACATGCTGCTGCCGACACGTTTAACACGTTCCAGGAACTCTCACCCCTCTTGTCCCTTTTGCACTATTCCTATCCCAGTCAATATTTGGATTATGATTACTCTATAATTCTTGTACCTCTCAGTAATTTCTTTGCAATTTTTTTCTCCACATCCCTTCTATTAGTTGGTGGTCTATATACTGCACCAATCAGTGTTACTGCATCTTTTTCATCCCTCAACTCTAGCCAGAGAGATTCCTTCCTCTGAAACATTGTCTCTCTCCAGCACTGTAATGCCATCTTTAATCAATATTGCCACTTTTCCACCCGCCTTTTCTTCCTTTCCTGTCTCTCCTAAATACCTTGTGCCCAGGAATATTTAATGCCCAGTCCTGCTCTTCTTTGAGCCAGGTCTCTGTTATAACAATAATATCATAATTCCATTTGTCAACCTGTGCCTGCAGTTCACCAATCTTATTAACCACACTGCGTGTATTCTCATACATGCACATAAACCCTGAGTTAGGCTCTTTGATTTTCCCCCTTATTCTGGCCCCATCTCATGACTTATTGTTGCCTACTCTAATTCTATCTACCTTGATACTACTCTCTGATATACCATCGTTATCAGTTGATACTTCACTACTTCCCACTGCCAGTTTTTCTCCTCTCCACTCTGAATTTCCCCTCAGGTTCCTATCCCCTTGCCAATCTAATTTAAACCCTCCCCAACAGGACTAGCAAACCTCTCTGCAAGGACGTTCGTGCCAGTCCTGTTAAGGTCCCACCTGCCCC
The DNA here is from genome assembly GCF_017639515.1 of Carcharodon carcharias. Lineage (NCBI taxonomy): Eukaryota > Metazoa > Chordata > Chondrichthyes > Lamniformes > Lamnidae > Carcharodon > Carcharodon carcharias. The sequence continues at coordinate 112,238,504 of NC_054486.1, forward strand.
AGAACCGATCCCAATGCCTCAGAAATCTAAAGCCCTCCCTCCTACTCCATTTTTCCAGCCATGTGTTGAACTGCTCAAACTTCCTATTCTTATGTTCATTAGTATGTGGCACTGGCAGTAATCCTGAGATTACTGCTCTTCGGGTCCTGCTTTTTAATTCCCTTCCTAACTCCCTAAAATCTGCTTTCAGGACATCATCCCTTTTACTACCTATGTCAATGGTCCTAATGTGGACCATGACCTCTGGCTGTTCACCTTCCCCTGAAAGAATGTCCTGCAGCTGCTCTGTGACATCCTTGACCCTGGCACCAGGGAGGCAACATACCATCCTGGGTTCACGTCAACGGCCACAGAAACGCCTGTCTGCTCCTCTAACTTGGAATCCCCTACTGCTGTAGCACTTCCACACTTCCTCCTCCCCTCCTGTGCAGTTGAGCCACCTGTGATGCCACAGATTTGGCTCTTCCTACAGTCCTCTGAGGAACCATCTCACTCATCAGTATCCAAAAGGGAAAGGCAGTTAGAGAGCGAGATAGCCGCAGGGGATTCCTGCACTACCTACCTGTTTCTCTTAGAAACTCTGGCAGTCACCCATCCTCTCTCTGCCTGTGTACTTCTTAGCTGTGGTGTGACCACCTCTCTAAATGTGCTATCCATGCTATCCTCAGCCTTGCAGATGCACCACAGTGTCTCCAGCTGCCTGTCAAGCTCCGCAACTCGGAGCTCAATTTTCTGCAGCTGGCAACACTTCTGCAGATGTAGTCATCGAGGGAACTTTGTGCCTGTGCGCCCTCCCACATCCCACAAGATGTACATTTCACACGTCTGAGCTGCACTGACATAACTTTAAAGTTTGTATAAAGCATTCACTACAGTATTTGTTTACTAATTTATTCTAATTTACTCATTTATCTTAATTATTTTCTTAATTAATTTAGAATAATTCTTATGTATCCTACAATTTACTGTATTTATTAAATACTAGTACCACCCAAATTACAACTAAATGTTATATGTTTCTTAATTACGCAGGTATGTGTTTTAGGTATTTATTTTAATTATTTTGTTTTAATTAACTTATTTTACTTATTTCATTTCATTTTTTTTTATTTTTAAAGTTCTGCTTCTTGTTACTTATAGATCTACCTTAACTCCTGTTTCCTAAGCTAGCTTTTAACACGCTATCCCTCACACCGAGCACATACCGGCCAATCACCTTACTGGTTTCATGTGATGCCACAGTCGTTTTTTCCCACTCAGTTTCTTCAGAAGTTGAAATGCTCCCGGTTCCCAACCTACCTCTGCTCCGCTCCCAGGTAGGAAAGGCCACGCTCCAATCCCTGGGCTCTATTTATGCTGCTTCCGGTTCCCGACCTACCTCTGCTCCGGGCCCAGGACCTAATAAAGGTCTTTGAAATGATGAAAGGTTTTGACAGACTGGATACAGAGAAAATGTTCCCTCTTGTGGGGAAGAGCATAAGTAGAGGCCATCAATACAAGATAGTCTCCAAGGAATCCAATAGAGAATGCAGAAGAAACTTATTTACACAAAGAGTGGTGAGAATTTGGAACTCACTACCACAGGGAGTGGTGAAGCAAATATTATAGATTCATTTAAGGGGAAGCTAGATAAGAGTTTGAAGGAGAAGGGAATAGAGGGTTATGGTGGTAGATTTCGATGGGAGGAGGCTCGAGTGGAGCATAAATATACTGACTTGGGCTGATTGTCCTGAATAGCCTGTTTCTGTGTCATATATCCTGTGTAATCCTACATGAGTGACTTGGATGGGAGCTTGTAGTGGAGTTCCCATGCACCTGCTGTCCTTGTCTTTCTAGGTGGTAGGAGTTGCTTTTTTGGAAGGTGCTGTCAAAGGAACCTTGGTAAACTGAAGTGCATCTTGTAGATGGTGCATGTTTCATCTTGAGTTCAGGGTCCAGATAGGGTTTTTTAGGGTGTGCCAGTTACCCTAAGAATACTACCACAGACTGTTATTCATAAAAACCATTCTTGTTTATTTACGGATATATGTACGTCCCAGTATTTTACACCAGGTTGTATTTCTGCTTCCCACCAGATCTCAGTCTCTTAGTCATGTGACATTGCATCGTCGTTATATCATTAGTTACATCAGTATCAGGTGCTCCTGATGTTAATGTTTTACTCTACGTCTTTCTTTCCCCAACATCCCTAGCTCTTTATCCCAACCGTATACATACTCCTACATCTCCACCCAAAACCTCAGACTTCACAGGGTTAGTCTCTCTGGTGCCTGGCCCGAATTCCCTGATCTGGTTCCGATTTCATTTCGAGGCTGAGGATGAACTGCACTGTCCTGTCATTTGATGAGTGTCACCCATCTGGGTGATTGTAGAGTTTCATCTTGTTTCTCGTTCCTTGTCTCCATCCAGATCTAAATAGTAGGTCTAAGGTTCCATTGGTTTCTTTCCCAATGATATCAGGGCTCTTTGGTTCCTTCTGATATTCTTTGTATTCTATAAAATCTCGATAATCGAGCTCTTTCTAGTATAATGCCTTCTTCCTGTTGATCTCATATCCACACACTGTCCTCAGGCTGTGGCACTTTCAAGTCTGATGCCTGAAGTTGAAATTACGAGCTTGATTGTCTCTTTGTTGCTCCTCATGCTTCCTAACTTCCTCTCAATCGTCTGAAGTAATGTTAGGTTGTAGTGTTTGTTGTAGAGCTGGAAATTGTGTTCAGACCTGTCTTCCCATTAATAGTTCTGATGGTGAGAACCCGTTTGTTAGTGGTGAGGTTCTGTAGTTAAGTAGGGCTAAGTTAATATCTTTGTGCTTTTTCATCAATTCCTTGATTGTTCGAACTCCTCTTTCTGTTTCTCTATTTGACCAAGGGTATCGAGGTGAACTAGTTGCATGCATGAAATCATATTCCTGCACAAAGTTACAGAACATTTCATTAGCAAGCTGAGGTCCATTGTCTATGACACTACAATGTCCAGGATGTCATGCATCACAAAGATTCTTCTTAATGATGTAATGACTGCCTCCACCGTGGTGCTGTGCAGTCGAGTCACTTCAAATCATCTGGAGTAGTAGTCAGTGACGATGATAAAAACTTTGCCTTTAAACTCAAATAAATCCATTCCCAGGCATTGCATTGGCCTCGAAGGAAAAGCAGAGAGTGCCAATGGTTGACTGTGCTGTTGGCTATTCACAGCGCAGGTAAGGCAATTCATGATTAACTCTTTAGTGGAGTGACGGATGCCTGCCCACCAGGCTGACTGCTGGGTTGTTGTTTGGCATTTCGCTGTTCCCAAGTGACCTTGATGGATTTTCTGGAGAATGCCGAGTCAAGTCAAAGTGTTTCAGGGATGACTAGGCTGTCGTTAAAAACTATAAATCATCGATGATTGACATGTTTTCTCTATTCAAAGTAGTGGTGAAGTAATGGGTTGTTAGGAGTATAATCCGGCCATCTGTTCTTGCAATACCCTTTTATTTTGATATGCTTGTCTTCCTGCTGTTGTGTTTGCTTAATTTCTTGTAATTTCTTCTCATTGGCTGGTAAGTGCTTAGCAATGAGCGAAGTATATGCTTCCACTTCCTCAATAAAGTTTAAATCTTCCAGCTTGACTCCTCCTACTGATGCTCTTGATAATGCTATCAATTGCTACTTCCCTTGAATATACTCAGTAACCGAATCGTATCTCATGAGTCTCAGTCTAAAACGTTGAATTACAGGTGGCATTTTACAATTTCCTTTATGTAAAGAAGAATCAGTTTCAATTTTATATCCTAACCCCCTGATGTATTCAGAGAACATCTCACAGACCCATGTGGCTCTTTCTCAATGGTTGCAAACTTCTTTATGTCAGTGAGAGATCTTGAGATGTAATAAACTGGTCTGTTTTGCCCGTCTTTTTGAACTTGAAACAGCACTGTGACAAAGCCTGTAAATGATGCGTCTGCTGCAACAGATTTTGGCAACTCTGAATTGTAGTACGTTAGAATTTCTGGCGAAATTAGGAGATTTTTTGATCCTGTCAAAAGCATTTTGCTGGTCCATGTTCCAGCACCACTGTTAACCTCTCAATAGCTAATGTAATGGCTTGTTGATTTCTGCCAAGTTTGGTAGGAACTTGCCCACTTGATTGGCCAAAAGAATCTTTGTAATTCTTTGATTTTTTAGGCTCTGAGAACTCTAATGACCTTGGTTTTCTGCAGGTTGGCTATGATTCCCAAAGCATGCACAATGTATCCTAAGAATTTTATCGTAGACTTTGCAAATTCACATTTGTCATTTAATTTCAAACCTGCTCCTTGTTGGACTTTGAGGACTGCTTTCACTCAACGTCATGTTCTTCCCTCGATGAACCATGTTCTTCCCTCGATGAACCATGTACGAGAATGTCGAGCATTTGGCATATTACTCCCTCCATGCCTTCCAGGGTCTGAGACATTGTTCTTTGGAATATCTCAGGCGCAGAAGCAATTCTGAGTAGTAATCTGCTAAAACAATAAAGACCAAATCGGGTGATAAAAATAGTATGCAAGTTGGACTCTTTGTCCAAAAGCTGCTGTTAGCATCCAATTTTGTGAAGAGGTGCTTTTTGCTAATTTGATGGCATTTTCATCCACTGATGTCATGCGGTAGATCTCACACTCTACTGACTTGGGTCACTGAGCCAGGTTCACACAGATTCTAATTGAACCATTAGACTTTGGTCTGTGATGATTGCAGAACACCACTTTGTTGGTATGGTTACTGGAGAGATGACCCCTTGTTGTAACTTGTATTCAATCTCACTCTTGACTTTGTCTAAGAGTAGGTGAGGGATAGTCCTTTCTGTGAAGAGACGTATAGGCCTAGCATCCACTTCAGGGTTATGTGATATTCTGTCTTCAGCTTTCCAAAGCCTGAAAATAGGGATGGAAGTTCATTTTTGAATACATTACTGGACTGCTCATCAGCAATTTCATCAACCTTGTAAATTAGCATCAACTGGAAGCATGCTTTTCTGCTTAATAATGATGACGTCTGGTTTTGTATGACATACAGGGGTTCAATAACTTCTTTATCCTTGTATCTTAACCTTGCTAAGTGTTGGCCTATTACTTTTAGTGTTGTTCCTCCTGGACCTTGCAACTGGATGCTGGTTGGCTGCAATGTGGTATTTTTAAGCCATTTTACTTCATCAGATAATACTGAAACACCTATGCCAGTATCTAGCTTGAATTCTGTGGACTGACCATCAAATTCTAATTCAATGCTCCAGTTACCTCTGTCTTTCTGTGAACTATAGGAAATTTGGATCTGCAGGCTATTTTAAAATGCTTTAATTTCCCGCAGTTGTGGCTTCCCCTGCTGGGCATTCTTCCCACTTGGTAAGGGTTTTCCTGCCACATTGAGAGTACCTCAAGATGGCGGTTGGCATGTTTTTTCCCGATTTTGTGGGCTTTACTTCACTGTAATTTTTATTTTTCGCCCACCATATTGAGTGGCTTCACTTTCCCAATGAACAACTGCTCAGTTTTACTTCCTAAGCCTCGTCTGTCATGTTATTTGTACTGCCTTTCTGAGAGTTAAATCTTCCCTTGTTTGCAAAAGATCTGATTGGGTTTCATCTAAGAACCCACCAACTATACAATCGTATATTAATTCATCTCTGAGGATCCCATAGTCACAATTATCTGCAAGCCTGTACAGGCCATTTATAAATGAGTCCATGGATTCACCCAGATTTGCTGCCTCTTATTACATTTTGCCCTCTAAATAATCACATTTTTTTGAACACTGAAGTATGAATCGAATGCCTGAAGCACTTTCTCGGATGAACTCGAAACCTTATCGACACCCTGTCTTGCAATAACCTTGTTGGTTATGGGCCCTACTGCCTAGAGTTAAATATTGACCTGCCCCTTCTGGTCCTTCTTCGGCAAACCTGAACTGTTCTGTAACTGGAGAATCGCTTCCTCCGATTGTCCCAGTGTTGAGCCCGTTGTGAGCCTTCACTGCTTTGGAATGGTTCTGAGAGTAATGTGGACGCCGTGCTTACCCTACATTCTGGATCTGCTGTTGCTTCAGTAGTTTGGCCTGTAGATTGTGATCTGTACTCACTGCTGCCTGGACGCTGAGTCTGTGTGTCTGCTTTTTTTTTGATTCACTCATGGTATATGGGCTTCGCTGGCTTGGCCAGCATTTATTGCCCATTCCTAACTACAGCACTCGGGTGAGTCTTCTATCTTTTTTCTTCTTGTCCTTGTTTTTTCAAGGATTTGTAGGTCTGTCAGGTCTGCAGCCTTCTCTTGGAGTTTCCATGGGTCTTCATGCTCTGTCCGCTGCCACCATGTTTCACCTTGAGTTCAGGGTCTAGAAGGGTATTTTTTAGGTTTTGCCTGTGACCCTAAGAATGCTTCCATAGACTTTTATTTATAAAAAAAACAATTCTTGTCTATTTAGAGATTTATAAACACCTCAATACTCTACACAAGGCTGTGCTCTGCTTCCCACCAGATTGCAGCCTCTAAGTCATGTGACATTGCATCATAGTGATATGATGTTATGTAAAATCAGCATTAGGTGCTCCTAATGTTAACCCTTCATTCTACAGTGGACACTGCTGCCATTGTGATTTGGTGGTAGAGGGAGTGAATGTTTAAGGTGTTGGATAGGACTGCTTTGTCCTAGATGATGTCGAGCTTCTTGAGTGTTATTGGAGCTGCACTCATCCAGGCAAATGGAGAGTATTCCATCACACTCTTGACTTGTGCCTTGTAGATGGTGGACAGGCTTTGGGGAGTCAGGAGGTGAGTTACTCATTGCACAATTCCTAGCCTCTGACCTGCTCTTGTAGCCACGGTATTTATATGGCTAGTCCAGTTCAGTTTCTGGTCAATGGTAACCCCCGGGTTGTTGATAGTGGGGGATTCAGTGATGGTAATGCTATTGAACATCAAGGGGCGATGGTTAGATTCTCTCTTGATGGAGGTGGTCATTGCCTGGTACTCCTGTGGCACACATTTTACTTGCCATTTGTCAGCCCAAGCCTGGATATTGTCTGGGTCTTGCTGCATTTGGACATGGACTACTTCAGTATGTGAGGAGTCGTGAATGGTGCTGAACATTGTGCAATCATCAGCGAACATCCCCACTTCTGACTTGGTGATGGAAGGAATGTCATTGATGAAGCAGCTGAAGATGGTTGGGCCGAGGACACTACCCTGAGGAACTCCTTCAGTGATGTCCTGGAGCTGAGATGACTGCCCTCCAACAACCACAACCATCTCCCTTTGTGCTAGGTATGACTCCAACCAGCGGAGAGTTTTCCCCCTGATTCCCATTGACTCCAGTTTTGCTAGGGCTCCTTGATGCCACACTCGGTCAAATGCTGCCTTGATGTCAAGGGCAGTCATCCTCACCTCACCTCTGGAGTTCAGCTCTTTTGTCCATGTTTGGACCAAGGCTGTAATGAGGTCAGGAGCTGAATGGCCCTGGTGGAACCCAAACTGGGTGTCAGTGAGCAGGTTATTGCTAAGCAAGTGCCGCTTGTTGGCACTGTTGATGACCCCTTCCCTTACTTTACCGATGATGGAGAGTAGACTGATGGGGTGGGAATTGGCCGGGTTGGATTTGTCTGCTTTTTGTGCACAGGACATACCTGGGCAATTTTCCACATAGCGGGGTAGATGCCACTGTTGTAGCTGTACTGGAACACTCAGCTAGGGACATGGCAAGTTCTAGAGCACAAGTCTTCAGTACTATTGCTGGAATATTGTCAGGACCCACAGCCTTTCCAGTATCCAGTGCTTTCAGCCGTTTCTTGATATCACGTGGAATGAATTGAATTGGCTGAAGACTGGCATCTGTGATGCTGGGAACCTCAGGAGGAGGCCAAGATGGATCATCCACTCGGCACTTCTGGCTGAAGATTGTTGCAAATGCTTCAGCTTTATCTTTTGCACTGATGTGCTGGGCTCCCCCATCATTGAGTATGGGGAGATTTGTGGAGCCTCCTCCTCCAGTGAGTTGTTTAATGTTGCCTTGATGTCAAGGGCAGTCACTCTCACCTCACCTTTTGAGTTTATCTCTTTTTTCAACTTTTGAACGAAGGCTATAAGAGGTTAGGAGCTGAGTGGCCCTGGTGGAACCCAAACTGCTGCACACAAACCTCCTCACACATCTCTTTGCCTCACCCTATCAGCATATCCTTCTATTCCTCCATTATTCATGTACTTATCTCGCTTCCCCATGGATTAGTGTACCATTGAAAAGATTGTTGCCTTATTGTGAATATCTAGTTCATAATTCATGTGTTTTAGAATATAATTTTTAGTTTTAGGAATTAAAGTTTTAACTGTAGATAAATGGGAGCACCTGGGTAAGAAATTGTAAGGCATCTCAAGCGAATGTGCTTTAAACAAGCTTGGAATTCATTTCAATTAAAAGCTAACCTATATTTATCTCAACAAGGTGAGAGGGAGAAGTTTAAAACTTGAACAATGAATGACCCATCTCTGGGCTTGTAATGGAGCCATAAAGCCTATACCTAATTCAATAAAATTATGTATGTAGTCCCTGGATCAGAATAAGGTAAAACCAGGTTGTAAACAAGAGAGTTCCTTACCCGGCTGGCAATTCCACGAGAGGGGCTGGTAAACATCCATTAGTAATCTAAATTATTCATATGGATTACAGAATCATAGTTGCGTTGAAGATGAAAATAATTCATTTGCATTTCTCTTTGAACCATCCCAAAGCAAGCCACATTCCCATGGTGATAGTGATTCATGTTGAAGCTTTGGTTAGAAGGTTCTTTTATTTAATTTATCTGTGTATGTTTACTGACAGAAGCAAGCAGTCCTGTTTGGAGAACAGTCTGAGGCAGTTGTAGCTTTGCTTTGGTGTAGACTATATCTCACCAAATTGAGAGAGCCAACAGGAGGTGACAGTCAGCTAGGCTTACCTTTCAAGCAGAGAAAATATTGACATAATTCACTGCATGGAATGCGGGTATGGGCTCAATCGCAGTTTGCATCTTGTGAGGGAAAAGCAGCAGGAAGATTTGCTCTAGCTAGCAGCTAGTGGAAGAAATCTACCATGGTCCTCACAGAGGTTTGTGGCAGAAAGCAGTCAGCAGCCTTAGCATGGAAAGCTGTGAGAAGGCAGTTGGGTATTTGCTAGCAACCTGAACAAGGAGTTGAGGCATCCACAGTCGTGAGCTCTGTAAAGAAAAGGCGGAGGGTCACATAGATAAAAAGCTAATGGAAGGACCCCCATAGAATCTTATCACAGAGGATAGCTGGAACATTGAAGAGAATTGAAGTGAATTCAGGAGGGCTGTAGCATACCTTTGGGTTGGACCCAGGAAAAGTGAATGAACCTTCAAGATTTTGTGAAATATGGGAACTCTTGAGGGAAAGTAAAAAGTAGAACTGAGTTTATAGCATAAGCCTTTATATGCAATGGTGTTATTGTTAATAGTGATTGCTTGTTTAATTTGTTCAAAAAAAGTAAAATCTTGTTGCATAGTTCTGTTAGCTAATTGTTGGGTGTTTGGATTTCTTCTTTAAATGTTAATGGCCTGTCACAGTCTGTGTAAATCATGCTTTGTGCCTTGTTTGTCTTTAATCTCCTGATAGCTGAGGTTCCACAAGTAACTATGATTGCTCTGCCATTCTCTCCTATTCTGCAGGACCAGATGTACCCAAGGAGGAAGATTCAAGTGCCTCAGATGGATCAGGTGATGGCAGGCTCTATCTTACAGAGAGCCCCTTGATGCAGGACTCTTCCAGTCATCATGTTCATCCTCCACACACAGCTTTACAGCAGGGAGGCAGCCAACCCCTGCCCACTTCCTTGCCAACCTGCACGACTGCAGTCCAGGATCTAGCCACCTTGCTGGCTGAGGCCGTGGGCAGGACTGGCACAGGGGCCTTCAGGCCAGGCTCAGCCATCGCGACATCTCGAAACTCTCAGAACCCAGGCAGGTTACAACGACCTACTTCCAGCACTCTTCCTATTGCTTCAGCGTCTTCCTTCCAGGCGGCTACCCAGATCTACAGCCGGAAACTATCCCGGCCAGTCTCAGCCACAGCTGGTGAGTGCGCTTGGAACTGAGGAAGCAGCCTTGTCCCCTTTCAGCTTAGCTTCCCGAAATATAGAAATAGAGATAAATATATACTTAGAAATGCAATTTCTTTCCCCACTATAGTGACAGATGGTGCGACCATGCCTGCACCTTGATAGATGTACCCAGTACTGACCGGTTGCTTTGCCAGGCCTCCTTACACACAGTGTCATGTAAAGCATGAACTGCCACGACTGAACTGTTCCTGATGAACCAGCCTGTGTAACAGTTAGTAAGGCCTTCACACATCTGTAACCCACCATGCCTGCTGTCATAACTCAACTTGAGATAAGAGTTTGTGCTCATTATCAGTTTGCCAAGGTGAAGTATGGTCACCTCTTTGGCCAGGTGCATGTGTGTGCATACTGGAGCCTGGAAGGGGCTCTGCTTGGCCTCCTGTAGGTTCCCCTCTCTCCCTTCCCCGCCCACATTTTACTAAACATTTTGGACAGGGAATTCCCATTGGGAAACCCATCGGGGGCAACATTTTTTTAAAAATTGCCGCAAGGATATAAGTTGTATGAGGCAAAGCTCCCACCTGACAAATCAGTTGAAGAAATGGTCTGGAAAACGGCCTCAATACTGGTGAACTTGCTCTTCTTTTGTTGACTCCTGTTGACTTTGCTTGTGTGCTCTCCTCAGTACCTGGAGAATAAGCTGAAGAGGAAAAAAGGAGGTATCATAGCAGCAGTCCTACGTTTAGCATGCGGTAATGAAGGCTTCACCTGTGTTAGCCACCCCTGCTGCCCACGAGAGGTGCCCGTTATGTGGAAAAGGGTCAGAATCTTGGTATTACAAGACCAAGCCTCTTAATGGTCTATAATTTTCCCATTCACCCACCCGTGCACCAAATGCTATGGAGAGGCCCACTCCTGTACTACTGTTACTGCCTACTTAGACTGGCTGTTGGGAGTTGCCCAGTCGAGACCTGAGGTCAACCCCATTCTTTCAGCTCTTCCCCTTTCTCCCATGGTTAAAAGACAGGATGTGAACAGGTACATCTTCTGACTGTGTGACTGACACATTTACAGGTCGAGGGAGACTGAGTGCCTTTTGCTCTCACTGCTGATGATCCAATCAGTCATTTTTTGATTGAAAGGCATTGACTGGAAAAAGTGCAGGGCAGTAGCTGCACCAGCAGGCAAGGTGGCAGCGGTGTTTAGGTACTGACCTTACTGCATAATGTGAACATAGGAGCAGGAATAGGCCATTGGCCCCTTGCGCCTGCTCTGCCATTTAACTAGATAATGGCCGATCATCTATCTCAACGCCACCTTCCTGCACTATCCCCCGTATCCCTTGCTGAATGACTCATGTTGTGGCTGTGCCCCTCTCCTAGGATCGGGTGTGCGATACCTCCAACGGCAGCGTGCAGGAACAGTTGGCACACTCGGGGAAGGTGATCACCGCCCCACTCCAAGCGAAGACTTGAACCATGAAGCCATCTCCATCGTGCTGCAGCGCTTGGCAGCGAAGCAGAAAGCTCGGCAATACTCAGCCTCCAGTCATCTCAATCTCCTAACGCAGCAAGTGAGTAATGCCTACCCTCAACCTAGCGCAGCATCATGCTGCAAAAAAACTAATTGACCATAGTCTGAACTCTTGTATCTCTGTGCAAGGCGAACAGGTTCTCAGCTAAAGGTTAAGTGAGCCACTCGAACTGCCAACACCAAGTAGTGGAATTCTGGGTTCTTACCATCCAGACTTGGAGTTGTGTGTAGAGAGACAATTCTGATCTGTATAACACTGGAGCTCAGTACTGGTGGGGACAGTCCTGTCACTGTATAACACTGGGGCACAGTACTCATGGGTACAGTTCTGTCACTGTTTAACATTAGGTACAGTACCAGTGTATACTGGTCTGTCACTGTATAACACAGATACAGGCCTGTCACTATATAACATTGGGATAGAGTACTGGTGGGTGCAGGTCTGTCATTGGATAGCACTGAGGTAAGTACTGTGGGTACAGGCCTCACTGTGTAACACTGGGTTGCTGTACTGGGTATAGGTCTGTTACTGTATAACACTGGGGTACAGTACTGGTGGATACGAGTCTGACACTGCATAACACGGGCATAGTACTGGTGAGCGATATTGTCCGGTATCTGGGTGGAATAGATGAAGAGGATAACACAAGAAGCGAAGTCAAATCTGAAGTATAATTCTTTCTCATATATAATATTGGTACCAAGAGGACAAACTCATGAGTCAGTGGTGACTCAGTTGGCAGTGCGATGTGAGCTGAATGGATGACAGCCGCATCTCCAAAAGACACGTCCTATGGCGAACTTTCTGTCAGCACAAGACTAACAGGTCGCCCATGTCTGTGATACAAGGATGCCTATAAGTGAGACCTCAAGTTGAGTCGATACATAGGAAATCCTCACTGCTGGCCGGAGTGCCTAGAGACAAGCCTCCAGGAAGGGCATGGACAAAGCAGAGGACAAAAATGGCCAAATGGTGGAGCATGTCGCAGTACAAGTGACGGACTTGTGGAATCTTGCTGTGGTCTGCACTGCTTCACCGGTCTTCATGCTCGTTTCAGTTAACTTTGGGCCAACACTATTCAAGTGCCAGCTGTGGAAGGCACTACCATTCATGAACGACTGGACAATGTTCAGTCCGGAAGTGACATACACCCTGGGCTTCGCCTCCGAGATGGACAGATGCCAATAATGATTAATTCAATAAGCATTGGCACCAACAAATGGATTTAGCAACACTGCTGGATATTTGCTGGTAGAGGGGTCCCATTCTAGGAGCTTTACTAGAAGTGTGACTTATTGAGAGATATTGAAGGTGAGGTTAGAAGCAACAGTCTGGACTTTCAAATGGCTGGACAGGACTCGCAGGTGTGTAAGTTTGAGATGCTTTTGGCTATGAAGGATATTTCTATGGCTCTAAGTTCAGTTTCTGGAGTTGCCCGGGTTGTTGATTGGGGGATTCAGTGATGGTTCTGCATCAAGGGGCGATGGTTAGATTCTCTCTTGATGGAGGTGGTCATTGCCTGGTACTCCTGTGGCACACATTTTACTTGCCATTTGTCAGCCCAAGCCTGGATATTGTCTGGGTCTTGCTGCATTTGGACATGGACTACTTCAGTATGTGAGGAGTCGTGAATGGTGCTGAACATTGTGCAATCATCAGCGAACATCCCCACTTCTGACTTGGTGATGGAAGGAATGTCATTGATGAAGCAGCTGAAGATGGTTGGGCCGAGGACACTACCCTGAGGAACTCCTTCAGTGATGTCCTGGAGCTGAGATGACTGCCCTCCAACAACCACAACCATCTCCCTTTGTGCTAGGTATGACTCCAACCAGCGGAGAGTTTTCCCCCTGATTCCCATTGACTCCAGTTTTGCTAGGGCTCCTTGATGCCACACTCGGTCAAATGCTGCCTTGATGTCAAGGGCAGTCATCCTCACCTCACCTCTGGAGTTCAGCTCTTTTGTCCATGTTTGGACCAAGGCTGTAATGAGGTCAGGAGCTGAATGGCCCTGGTGGAACCCAAACTGGGTGTCAGTGAGCAGGTTATTGCTAAGCAAGTGCCGCTTGTTGGCACTGTTGATGACCCCTTCCCTTACTTTACCGATGATGGAGAGTAGACTGATGGGGTGGGAATTGGCCGGGTTGGATTTGTCTGCTTTTTGTGCACAGGACATACCTGGGCAATTTTCCACATAGCGGGGTAGATGCCACTGTTGTAGCTGTACTGGAACACTCAGCTAGGGACATGGCAAGTTCTAGAGCACAAGTCTTCAGTACTATTGCTGGAATATTGTCAGGACCCACAGCCTTTCCAGTATCCAGTGCTTTCAGCCGTTTCTTGATATCACGTGGAATGAATTGAATTGGCTGAAGACTGGCATCTGTGATGCTGGGAACCTCAGGAGGAGGCCAAGATGGATCATCCACTCGGCACTTCTGGCTGAAGATTGTTGCAAATGCTTCAGCTTTATCTTTTGCACTGATGTGCTGGGCTCCCCCATCATTGAGTATGGGGAGATTTGTGGAGCCTCCTCCTCCAGTGAGTTGTTTAATGTTGCCTTGATGTCAAGGGCAGTCACTCTCACCTCACCTTTTGAGTTTATCTCTTTTTTCAACTTTTGAACGAAGGCTATAAGAGGTTAGGAGCTGAGTGGCCCTGGTGGAACCCAAACTGCTGCACACAAACCTCCTCACACATCTCTTTGCCTCACCCTATCAGCATATCCTTCTATTCCTCCATTATTCATGTACTTATCTCGCTTCCCCATGGATTAGTGTACCATTGAAAAGATTGTTGCCTTATTGTGAATATCTAGTTCATAATTCATGTGTTTTAGAATATAATTTTTAGTTTTAGGAATTAAAGTTTTAACTGTAGATAAATGGGAGCACCTGGGTAAGAAATTGTAAGGCATCTCAAGCGAATGTGCTTTAAACAAGCTTGGAATTCATTTCAATTAAAAGCTAACCTATATTTATCTCAACAAGGTGAGAGGGAGAAGTTTAAAACTTGAACAATGAATGACCCATCTCTGGGCTTGTAATGGAGCCATAAAGCCTATACCTAATTCAATAAAATTATGTATGTAGTCCCTGGATCAGAATAAGGTAAAACCAGGTTGTAAACAAGAGAGTTCCTTACCCGGCTGGCAATTCCACGAGAGGGGCTGGTAAACATCCATTAGTAATCTAAATTATTCATATGGATTACAGAATCATAGTTGCGTTGAAGATGAAAATAATTCATTTGCATTTCTCTTTGAACCATCCCAAAGCAAGCCACATTCCCATGGTGATAGTGATTCATGTTGAAGCTTTGGTTAGAAGGTTCTTTTATTTAATTTATCTGTGTATGTTTACTGACAGAAGCAAGCAGTCCTGTTTGGAGAACAGTCTGAGGCAGTTGTAGCTTTGCTTTGGTGTAGACTATATCTCACCAAATTGAGAGAGCCAACAGGAGGTGACAGTCAGCTAGGCTTACCTTTCAAGCAGAGAAAATATTGACATAATTCACTGCATGGAATGCGGGTATGGGCTCAATCGCAGTTTGCATCTTGTGAGGGAAAAGCAGCAGGAAGATTTGCTCTAGCTAGCAGCTAGTGGAAGAAATCTACCATGGTCCTCACAGAGGTTTGTGGCAGAAAGCAGTCAGCAGCCTTAGCATGGAAAGCTGTGAGAAGGCAGTTGGGTATTTGCTAGCAACCTGAACAAGGAGTTGAGGCATCCACAGTCGTGAGCTCTGTAAAGAAAAGGCGGAGGGTCACATAGATAAAAAGCTAATGGAAGGACCCCCATAGAATCTTATCACAGAGGATAGCTGGAACATTGAAGAGAATTGAAGTGAATTCAGGAGGGCTGTAGCATACCTTTGGGTTGGACCCAGGAAAAGTGAATGAACCTTCAAGATTTTGTGAAATATGGGAACTCTTGAGGGAAAGTAAAAAGTAGAACTGAGTTTATAGCATAAGCCTTTATATGCAATGGTGTTATTGTTAATAGTGATTGCTTGTTTAATTTGTTCAAAAAAAGTAAAATCTTGTTGCATAGTTCTGTTAGCTAATTGTTGGGTGTTTGGATTTCTTCTTTAAATGTTAATGGTCTGTCACAGTCTGTGTAAATCATGCTTTGTGCCTTGTTTGTCTTTAATCTCCTGATAGCTGAGGTTCCACAAGTAACTATGATTGCTCTGCCATTCTCTCCTATTCTGCAGGACCAGATGTACCCAAGGAGGAAGATTCAAGTGCCTCAGATGGATCAGGTGATGGCAGGCTCTATCTTACAGAGAGCCCCTTGATGCAGGACTCTTCCAGTCATCATGTTCATCCTCCACACACAGCTTTACAGCAGGGAGGCAGCCAACCCCTGCCCACTTCCTTGCCAACCTGCACGACTGCAGTCCAGGATCTAGCCACCTTGCTGGCTGAGGCCGTGGGCAGGACTGGCACAGGGGCCTTCAGGCCAGGCTCAGCCATCGCGACATCTCGAAACTCTCAGAACCCAGGCAGGTTACAACGACCTACTTCCAGCACTCTTCCTATTGCTTCAGCGTCTTCCTTCCAGGCGGCTACCCAGATCTACAGCCGGAAACTATCCCGGCCAGTCTCAGCCACAGCTGGTGAGTGCGCTTGGAACTGAGGAAGCAGCCTTGTCCCCTTTCAGCTTAGCTTCCCGAAATATAGAAATAGAGATAAATATATACTTAGAAATGCAATTTCTTTCCCCACTATAGTGACAGATGGTGCGACCATGCCTGCACCTTGATAGATGTACCCAGTACTGACCGGTTGCTTTGCCAGGCCTCCTTACACACAGTGTCATGTAAAGCATGAACTGCCACGACTGAACTGTTCCTGATGAACCAGCCTGTGTAACAGTTAGTAAGGCCTTCACACATCTGTAACCCACCATGCCTGCTGTCATAACTCAACTTGAGATAAGAGTTTGTGCTCATTATCAGTTTGCCAAGGTGAAGTATGGTCACCTCTTTGGCCAGGTGCATGTGTGTGCATACTGGAGCCTGGAAGGGGCTCTGCTTGGCCTCCTGTAGGTTCCCCTCTCTCCCTTCCCCGCCCACATTTTACTAAACATTTTGGACAGGGAATTCCCATTGGGAAACCCATCGGGGGCAACATTTTTTTAAAAATTGCCGCAAGGATATAAGTTGTATGAGGCAAAGCTCCCACCTGACAAATCAGTTGAAGAAATGGTCTGGAAAACGGCCTCAATACTGGTGAACTTGCTCTTCTTTTGTTGACTCCTGTTGACTTTGCTTGTGTGCTCTCCTCAGTACCTGGAGAATAAGCTGAAGAGGAAAAAAGGAGGTATCATAGCAGCAGTCCTACGTTTAGCATGCGGTAATGAAGGCTTCACCTGTGTTAGCCACCCCTGCTGCCCACGAGAGGTGCCCGTTATGTGGAAAAGGGTCAGAATCTTGGTATTACAAGACCAAGCCTCTTAATGGTCTATAATTTTCCCATTCACCCACCCGTGCACCAAATGCTATGGAGAGGCCCACTCCTGTACTACTGTTACTGCCTACTTAGACTGGCTGTTGGGAGTTGCCCAGTCGAGACCTGAGGTCAACCCCATTCTTTCAGCTCTTCCCCTTTCTCCCATGGTTAAAAGACAGGATGTGAACAGGTACATCTTCTGACTGTGTGACTGACACATTTACAGGTCGAGGGAGACTGAGTGCCTTTTGCTCTCACTGCTGATGATCCAATCAGTCATTTTTTGATTGAAAGGCATTGACTGGAAAAAGTGCAGGGCAGTAGCTGCACCAGCAGGCAAGGTGGCAGCGGTGTTTAGGTACTGACCTTACTGCATAATGTGAACATAGGAGCAGGAATAGGCCATTGGCCCCTTGCGCCTGCTCTGCCATTTAACTAGATAATGGCCGATCATCTATCTCAACGCCACCTTCCTGCACTATCCCCCGTATCCCTTGCTGAATGACTCATGTTGTGGCTGTGCCCCTCTCCTAGGATCGGGTGTGCGATACCTCCAACGGCAGCGTGCAGGAACAGTTGGCACACTCGGGGAAGGTGATCACCGCCCCACTCCAAGCGAAGACTTGAACCATGAAGCCATCTCCATCGTGCTGCAGCGCTTGGCAGCGAAGCAGAAAGCTCGGCAATACTCAGCCTCCAGTCATCTCAATCTCCTAACGCAGCAAGTGAGTAATGCCTACCCTCAACCTAGCGCAGCATCATGCTGCAAAAAAACTAATTGACCATAGTCTGAACTCTTGTATCTCTGTGCAAGGCGAACAGGTTCTCAGCTAAAGGTTAAGTGAGCCACTCGAACTGCCAACACCAAGTAGTGGAATTCTGGGTTCTTACCATCCAGACTTGGAGTTGTGTGTAGAGAGACAATTCTGATCTGTATAACACTGGAGCTCAGTACTGGTGGGGACAGTCCTGTCACTGTATAACACTGGGGCACAGTACTCATGGGTACAGTTCTGTCACTGTTTAACATTAGGTACAGTACCAGTGTATACTGGTCTGTCACTGTATAACACAGATACAGGCCTGTCACTATATAACATTGGGATAGAGTACTGGTGGGTGCAGGTCTGTCATTGGATAGCACTGAGGTAAGTACTGTGGGTACAGGCCTCACTGTGTAACACTGGGTTGCTGTACTGGGTATAGGTCTGTTACTGTATAACACTGGGGTACAGTACTGGTGGATACGAGTCTGACACTGCATAACACGGGCATAGTACTGGTGAGCGATATTGTCCGGTATCTGGGTGGAATAGATGAAGAGGATAACACAAGAAGCGAAGTCAAATCTGAAGTATAATTCTTTCTCATATATAATATTGGTACCAAGAGGACAAACTCATGAGTCAGTGGTGACTCAGTTGGCAGTGCGATGTGAGCTGAATGGATGACAGCCGCATCTCCAAAAGACACGTCCTATGGCGAACTTTCTGTCAGCACAAGACTAACAGGTCGCCCATGTCTGTGATACAAGGATGCCTATAAGTGAGACCTCAAGTTGAGTCGATACATAGGAAATCCTCACTGCTGGCCGGAGTGCCTAGAGACAAGCCTCCAGGAAGGGCATGGACAAAGCAGAGGACAAAAATGGCCAAATGGTGGAGCATGTCGCAGCCACCATTCCTCCCTCAACAAGTGCCACATAAAACACGGACTTGTGGAATCTTGCTGTGGACCACATAACTCCTGCACTGATCTTCATAGTGATGGCCGGTAAACTCTCATGCTGGAAGGAAAACGTTTCAGTTAACTTTGGGCCAACACTATTCATCAGTGCCAGCTGTGGAAGGCACTACCATTCATGAATTGGCCTCGACTGCCACAACAGACAATGTTCAGTCCGGAAGTGACATACACCCTGGGCATAATTGTTCGCCTTCCGAGATGGACAGATGCCAATAATAATTAATTCAATAAATATTGGCACCAACAAATGGATTTAGCAACAGAGCTGGATATTTGCTGGTGAGGTTGGTCCCATTCCATTTTTTTTAGAGCTTTACTAAGAAGTGTGCACTTTATTGAGAGATATTTGAAGGTGTTTTAACAGGTTAGAAGCAACAGTCATGGAGATTTCAGCAATG
Source organism: Carcharodon carcharias (assembly GCF_017639515.1). Classification (NCBI taxonomy): domain Eukaryota; kingdom Metazoa; phylum Chordata; class Chondrichthyes; order Lamniformes; family Lamnidae; genus Carcharodon; species Carcharodon carcharias. Next base: position 112,257,698 of record NC_054486.1, read on the forward strand.
GCTGGACAGGACTGTATCGCAGAGTGTGTAAGTTTGAGATGCTTTTGGTACTATGAAGGAAAATGATCCATTTCTGCTGGCTCTAAGTTGGCAACTTTTACTGGAGAAACTTACATTGCCTGAGCTTATTGATTCAAATTCCTGTGATGGTTCTGCCTGCGAGGGTGCAACAGTAGCACTGTTTTTGAAGAGAATCCATCATTTTGGAATAATTTTCCACTTAGCACATCTTTTATCTGTGTCAGAGTGAATCATAAGTGAAGTATTTGAGAGTTTACCGGCTATCACTATGAAGATCAGTGCAGGAGCTATGTTGTCCACAGCAAGATTCCACAAGTCAGTGTTTTATGTAGCACTTGTTGAGGGAGGAATGTTAGCTGGGACACTCAGAGACATTCCAGACTTCTCTGACTGGTATCTTGAGATGTGTACATACAGAAGCTTGATTTATCATATTGCCCAAAGAGCGGCCCCACTGACACTGCAGCATTCCCTCAGTGGTGCACTGAAACATCAATCTAGGTTAGTTAGGAAGGCAAATGCAATGTTGGCATTTATTTCGAGAGGACTAGAATATAAAAGCAGGGATCTGCTGCTGAGGCTTTATAAGGCTCTGGTCAGACCACATTTAGAATATTCTGAGCAATTTTGGGCCCCGTATCTCAGGAAGGATGTTCTGGCCCTGGAGAGGGTCCAGAGGAGGTTCACGAGAACGATCCCAGGAATGAAAGGCTTAACATATGAGGAACGTTTGAGGCCTCTGGGTCTATACTCGATGGAGTTTAGAAGGACGAGGGGGGATCTGATTGAAACTTACAGAATACGGAAAGGCCTGGATAATTTGGACGTGGGGAAGATGTTTCCATTAGTAGGAGAGACTAGGACCCGAGGGCACAGCCTCAGAGTAAAGGGAAGACCTTTTAGAACAGAGATGAGGAGAAACTTCTTTAGCCAGAGAGTGGTGAATCTATGGAATTCATTGCCACAGAAGGCTGTGGAGGCCAGGTCATTGAGTGTATTTAAGACCGAGATAGATAGGTTCTTGATTGGTAAGGGGATCAAAGGTTACGGGGAGAAGGCGGGAGAATGGGGTTGAGAAACTTATCAGCCATGTTTGAATGGCGGAGCAGACTTGATGGGCCGAGTGGCCTAATTTCTGCTCCTATGTCTTATGGTCTTATGATTACAAGCTCATGTACAAGGTTAGGTTGGCAGGCTGGGCCTAGTGGAGTACCGCAAGTGTCAGTGCTTGAGCCCTAGCTATTCACGAGCTGTGTCAATGATTTTGGTGTGTGGACCAAGAGTAATATTTCCAAATTTGCTGATGACACAGAACTTGATGGGAATTTGAGTTAAGAGGAGGATGCAAAGAGGCTTCAAGGAGATTTAGACAGACTAATTGAGTGGGCAAGAACATGGCAGATGGAATATAATGTGGAGAAATGTGAAGTTACCACTTCAGCAGGGAAAACAGAAATGCAGACTATTTCTTAAATAGTGAGAGGTTGGGAATTGATGCCCAAAGAGACCTGGGTGTTTTTGTTCATAAGTCATTGAAAGCTAACATGCAGTTGCAACAAGCAGTCAGGAAGGTGACTGGTATATTGGCCTCTTTTGCACAGGGATTTGAGTACAGGAATAGGTAAGTTTTGCTGCAATTGCCTGGAGCCTTGGTGAGATCACACCCAGTTTTGGTCTCCTTATTTAAGGAAGAATATACTGGCCTTAGAGGGAGTGCAAGAAAGGTTCACCAGACTGATTCCTGGGGATGGCAGGATTGTCCTATGAGGAAAGTTTGAGGAGATCGGGACTGTATTCTGTACAGTTTACAAGAATCTGAAGTTATCTCATTGAGGTGAGCTCATTGAAATGTATAAAATTCTTACAGGGCTCAACGAGGTAGATGCCTTGGTGTAAGGTTCACGAAGGCAGCTCACCACCACCTCCTCAAGGGCAATTAGGGATGGGCATTAAATGCTGGCCTAGCCAGCGACCCCCACATCCCATAAATGAATGAAAAAAATGCAGGAAGGGTGTCTTTCCTAGTCAGTGTGGGTGAGAAAAGGTCTCAGAATAAGAGGTAGGTCATTTAGGACTTAGATGAGGAGGAATTTTTTCAGTCAGAGGGTGGTGAAGCTTTGGAATTCTCTATCCCAGAGGACTGTGGAGGCTCAGTCATTGAGTATGCTCAAAGCAGAGGTCGATGGATTTCTAGATACCAATGACATTGAGAGATATGAGGATAGTGCGGGAAGATAGTGACGAGGTAGAAGATCTGCCATGATCTAGTTAAATGGTGGAGCAGGCTCAAGGGACCGAATAGCCTACTCCTGCTGCTATATACCTGTGCCCTCATGAGCTCACAGCCTGCCGAGCCAAGCCCGAGTATTACCAGGAGAGTGAAGTAACCCTAAACCATAGTGGAGGTGGAGTAGGCAGAATGTCTCTAACTTGAGATCTGTGGAGTTCTGGGACAAGGACATCATCAGAGAGGGCCCCTTTAACTCTACTGCCCCCGCAGCCCTTAAGCCCTTCCCTCTGTTAACTAGTTCTGTTGATGCAGAATAATGTGTTTAATAACTAGAAACTGAACAAAACTCCAGGCTGGAGTTTGGGTGGAGTTAAAGTGGAAAACCACAGATGTCAGAAATCTGAAATACAGAAAATACTGGAAATAAACACAGGCCAATGTTTCGGATCAGTGTTCCTGCTGAATCATTCCCAGAGTTTTCCCGCTCAGATGTTGCTGGACATGCCGTGTATTTCCAACATTTCCCCATTTTTTTTTCTGGGGCTCAGTCTGCTCAAAGTAGAGACAAGCTTAAATTTTTGTCATTTTGAAATTCGGCATAAGCTTGCAGTTATTTTTAAATTAAAATTATTCTGCTTAGTGAATTTATAGTTGGTTTTTGCAATAATTTTTTAAAAATGTTGTCACCTAATTTTATGTGGGGAACGTTGAATTGAAACTAGAGACCAATAGCCCTCCAACACCACAGACCATGTCCTGGAATGCCATCCTTTCCCTCTCTCAGACAGTGCAAGCTGGAGCTCTTCATAACAGCGCTGCATGGTTCAGAACCTTTGGCATGGGACAGTGCCTGAAGCAGGGCTGCTCTGTTTTAATTTAGCAGTTCAAGCCATGTTGGTGATCTTGGCTCATGTGCTCACTGGCAGTGGGTTTAATGAAGCGCTGTTGATTCATGAGTGGTCGCACTCAAAACCTTCTTGACAATGTGGTAGTTGCAATTAACGGCCAGTATTAACTCCCAGTAACCTTCCCCTTCCTTGACCCTGCTACCTCAACACAATTTCCTCCCCTGAAGGTACAGAGTGGTGCTGGACCGCTGTTCCACAGTGGCAGGCTGCCCTTTGATACTTGACCCAAGGGATCAGGAGTAGGAACTCTGGCTGTGTTTATTTCCCATTAGCTAGGCTATGAAGCAGAGAGCAGCCCGAGTGCCGTTCCTGTCTTGGATTATTAAGTAGCCTTCAAAACACCCGAGTTCAACACTGCAGGTGATCCAAAAATGAAACCACAGGCTTGAACATCTGAGCTCAAAGTTTGTAAAGCCCTATTTACATTCTGAAATGTCAGTGCCCTATTTGTTTAGCAGCACCCTCTGCGATGATACTGGACCACACGCACCAGGAAGGCCCCAGGTTCCAGCCATGATCTGTGCTGGCGTTGCTGAAGTCACCAAGCGCAGCTTTAGAGAGGCATTTGCTGCAACTGATCTCAGTAATTCCCTACCCCATTCCTAAAAAAAAACCCTGCGATAGAGGGTGAAGAAACCTAACATTGCCCCCTCCAGCTTCACCACCTCACTCCCCCACTCTAGATCACTGATGAGCAAGTCCTGATACAGTGTCAGGCCAGAATTCGAATGGAAGAGGCCGCAGTACCTTCCACAGTCAATTAGCCTGTCGACATTTACTGCCTGGGAGTGCATGTGAAGAATGGGCTAAGGCATTGGCTGTTGACCATGGAACCGCACCCTAGCAAACGCTGGGGTGCGTGGGTTGTTTAAAAAGAAAAGATATGCGGAAAGTCCTGCCTGGCTGACTTGGCTTGTTTCTGGAGAAATAATTGACTAATGAGCAGTTTCTGTGAGAAAAAGAATCTATTGTGAAATGATAAATCATGAACTAACCTTTCGAGTGTTCTGTGGCGAGCATACAACAATCAGCTAGCAAATTCAGAGCATGTGTGGTCTATTTCCTGATGTATTTAATCTAGGGTGCTGTGGCACACTGCGATCCCTCGTACTTGCCTGGAAGTATGCAATGAATGAGCTGAGGTATGAGGAGTGTGTCCTCCCAGCACTGACTCACCTTGTTATTCCCGGTTCAAGGATCCTCGCCAGGGGATCGAATGAGAGATGGAATAAGACCACACAGAATATTTGATGAATGCCTTCACTGTGTAAAAAAAATATATACAGTATATATCAGGTTACTGAGTCCAGTTCACTCAGTATTGGAGATTCCGTTTGCCTGTAAATGACGTGTAGCAGTGTGATTTTTAAAAAATTTACATTTTATCTCTCTTTCCTTTAAGGATATATTTACAGTTTAATCAGCCTATTAGTAAGGTGTCAGCTGTAGCTCTTTGGATGGCACTTTTGCCTCTGAGTCAGAAGGTTAAGGGTTCAAATTCTACTTAAGAGGCTTGAGAAGATAATTCAGGCTTGTCACTCAGTACAGTGCTGAGGGAGCACCGCATTGTCAGAGATGTCATCTTTCAGATGAGATGTTAAACTGAGGCCTTGTCTGCCCTTACAGGTGGACGTATAAGATCCCATGACATTATTTCAAAGAAGATCAGGAGGGTCCAGTATTTATACCTCAGCCAACATCTGCTCACTGCTACTTAGGGATCTTGCTGTGTGCAAACTGGCTGTTGCATTTTCTTTCTTTGTTCGCGGGATATGGGCGTCCCTGGCAAGGCCAGCACTTATTGCGCATACCTAATTGCCTTTGCTGTTGCTGGTGAGCCTGTTTCTTGAACTGCTGCAGTCCATGTGGCATAGATAAACCCACGACACTTTTAGGGAGGGACTTCCGGCACTTTGGAAGTGAGGCTGGATGTGCCTTTGTTATTTCCAGTGCCTAGCTTAATGCCGGTGGCCCATCTAGTTTTATTCTTCCACTTTTTCATTGCAGCATGAGACAACAGTGTGGTTTGCTAGGCCATAGGACAGTTAAGAGTCAACCACGTTATTGTGGGTTTGGAGTCACATATAGACCACTCTGGGTAAAGACAACAGATTTCCTTCCCTAAAGGACATAGTGAACCAGATTGTTTATTACGGCAATCCAGTAGTTTTGTGGTCATCATTATTGAGACTAGATTTTATTCAAGATTTATTTAATTCATTGTATTTAAATTCCCCAGCTGCTGTGATGGGATTTGAATTAATTTCTCCAGAACATTCGATCAGGCCAATAACATTATGGTGGAGTAGTGGTAATGTCACTGGGCTGGTAATCCAGAGGCCTAGGCTAATGCTTTAGGGACATGGGTTCAAATCCCACCATGGCAGCTGGTGGAATTTAAATTCAGTTAATAGACCTGCAATATAAAGCTATGGCGATCATGAAACTAACATTGATTGTTGTAAAAATCCATCTGCTTCACTAATGGGAAGGAAACCTGCTGTCCTTACCTGGCCTGGCCTAGTGTACATATGACTCCGGACCCACAGCAATGTGGTTTACTCTTAGCCCCTAAAATGACCAAACAAGGTCAGTTCAAGGGCAATTAGTGATGGGCAACAAATGCTGGCCTTGTCAGCGATGCCAATGTCCCATGAAAGAATAAAGAAAATAACTCCTATGCTGCTGTCCCCAACATTTCCTACATTACAATTGTAACTACCTCTTCATAAAGTATTTTCTTGACTGTAAAACAGTTTGGATATCCTGAGATTATGAAAGATGTTTTATGCAAATTATTTGTTACCTCTTAGTGTGTGTGTGAATTTTTAGGCTTGTCTGTGGCCATTGTGGCCAGTAGGCATCAAACACTCCCAGGGCAGGAATAGCACAGAGGCTAGGGACCCACCTTCTGACTCCCCAAAGTCAGTCCACCATCTACAAGGCACAAGTCAGGAGTGTGATGGAATGTTCTCCATTTGCCTGGATGAGTGCAGCTTCAACAACACTCAAGAAGCTCCACACCATCCAGGACAAAGCAGCCCGCTTGATTGGCATCACATCCACAAACATTCACTCCCTCCACCACCAACACACAGTAGCAGCAGTATGTACCATCTACAAGATGCACTACAGGAATTTGCCAAGGTTCCTTAGACAGCACCTTCCAAACCCATGACCACCACCATCTGGAAGGACAAGGGCAGCAGATAGAGGGGAACACCACCACCTGGAAGTTCCCCTCCAAGTCACTCACTATCCTGACTTGGAAATATATCGCCGTTCCTTCACTGTTGATGGGTCAAAATCCTGGAACTCCCTTTCTAACCCACTGTTTGTGTACTGACACACATGGACTGCATTGGCTGAAGAATGCAGCTCACCATCACCTTCTCGAGGACAATTAGGAATGGGCAATAAATGCTGCCCAGCCAGTGAAGCCCACATTCCCATGAATGAATTTAAAAAAGTAGATTAAAGCTAGCTCCCTCTGTTGTATGTTGTATCATGAAGAGGTTGAACAATAACTGTTTATTAATAACATATAACTATATACATGTATACAGGATATCATCTTGACAAGGTGCTATCTTCATGTCATCTTCTACCAGACTCACCACTCTACTACTCCCATGTGACTCTCTACATCATCCTGTGGGTTGTACTGTTTTCCCAATCACAGAATCACAATGCAAAAGAGGCCCTTCGGCCCATCGAGTCTGCACTGACATGTGAGAAACACCTGACCTACCTACCTAATCCCATTTACCAGCACCTGGCCCATAACCTTGAATGTTATGATGTGCCAAGTGCTCATCCAGGTACTTTTTAAAGGATGTGAGGCAACCCACCTCCACCACCCTCCCAGGCAGCGCATTCCAGACCGTCACCACTCTCTGGATAAAAAGTTTTTCCTCACATCCCATCTAAACCTCCTGCCCCTCACCTTGGACTTATGTCCCCTCGTGACTGAACCTTCAACTAAGGGGAACAGCTGCTCCCTATCCACCCTGTCCATGCCCCTCATAATCTTGTACTCCTCAATCAGGTCACCCCTCAGTCTTCTCTGCTCCAGCAAAAACAACCCAAGTCTATCCAACTTCTCTTCATAACTTAAATGTTTCATACCAGGCGACATCCTGGTGAATCTCCTCTGCACCCCTTCCAGTGCAATCACATCCTTCCCATAATGTGGCAACCAGAACTGCACACAGTACTCCAGCTGTGGCCTCACCAAGGTTCTATACAACTCCAACATGACCTCCCTACTTTTGTAATCTATGCCTCGATTGATAAAGGCAAGTGTCCCATATGCCTTTTTCACCACCCCACTAACATGCCCCTCCACCTTCAGAGATCTATGGACACACATACCAAGGTCCCTTTGGTCCTCAGAACTTCCTAGTGTCATGCCATTCATTGAATACTTCCTTGTCATATTGCTCCTTCCAAAGTGTATCACCTCACACTTTTCAGGGTTAAATTCCATCTGCCACTTATCTGCCCATTTGACCATCCCGTCTATATCTTCCTGTAGCCCAAAGCACTCAACTTCACTGTTAACCACCCGGCCAATCTTTGTGTCATCCGCAAACTTACTAATCCTCTCCCCCACATAGTCATCTATGTAATTTATGTAAATGACGAATAATAGGGGACCCAGCAGAGATCCCTGTGGTACGCCTCTGGAGACTGGCTTCCAGTCACTAAAGCATCCTTCTGTCATCACCCTCGGTCTCCTCCAACTAAGCCAATTTTGAGTCCACCTCATCAAATTACCCTGTATCCCATGTGCATTTGCCTTCTTTATAAGTCTCCCATGTGGGACCTTATCAAAGGCTTTGCTGAAATCCATATAAACTACATCAACTGCACTACCCTCATCTACACACCTGGTCACCTCCTCAAAAAATTCAATCTAATTTGTTAGGTATGACCTCCCCCTGACAAAGCCATGCTGACTATCCCTGATCAAACCTTGCCTCTCCAAGTGGAGATAGATTCTCTCCTTCAGAATTTTCTCCAATACTTTCCCTACCACTGACGTGAGACTCTGTCCTTGGGCCCCTTGATTCCTTGGAATCAAAAAATTTAACTCGAGCTCAAATGCCAATAGAGCGTGAGTAAAGGAAAATGGGACACGGTACAAACTGGTAAAAGGCACATCTGGGCTCTCATGTTTCTCTCTTCTCTTCTCCCTTTTGCTGTTGATTATTCTGTCTGTGCTCTGGCCCTCTCTTATCTATTCTCACCCTGGATCTCCTCTCTCCTGTTCATGCTCAGCTCTTGTCTCCCTTCTCTTGGTGTGCTATCTCTGTCTCTCAGCTCTTCTCTCCTGGCTCTACTGCTTGTTTCATTCAGTCATTCTGTATCTGTTTCTCAGCTAATTTCTCTAACTTCTCTTTGTATGTTGCTCCCTACTCTACATTATCTCTTACTCTTTCTATCCGCATGTCTGTCTTTCTGCCTCTGTGTAATCTGCTTCCAGATTCTATAAAGTTCATCATTTTAAGTGGCCTGTTGCCTGGTAACAGTGAAGTGGAATGTTTCCTGATCAGTTGAGCTCTAGTTGGTGGTCTTACATTGTATTTTGATAGATAGCTGACATGATGGTGCTATAATCTTCTTGTCAATCTTGGGGCGTGCCACATTGTGTTCGAATGTTATGGATAGCAAGTGAAGTGAACTAGTTGGTATTATAATTAATTAAATGTTATTCATCGAGTGTGGTCTACAGGTCAAAAGTAAAAGGGAAGATTTATGTTATTGCTTGATTTGGATTAACTAATTCCTTGTATAATGTGCTGTTCAGTTCCAGCAGCTTCTTCTACTAAAAGTATTGCTCATTAGCACAACTATTCCTTTGTCACCCTGCCATCTAATGTCCACTTGATCCAGGTGGGTCCCCAGGGTATAACACTCTGCTCAGTGTTTGGGTCCTGCCATGTGCTGAGTTATTCAATCTACCACACAAACTGCTGAATCTCTAATTAGGTCACCAACACATAATCAGCTGCTTGGTCTGCGTGGGTCTCTTCCATTTAATTTTTTATCCATGTCTCCCCCATTCTACACAACACCTTGAATTTATATAGCCTTTAATGTAAACAGCAGCCCAAGATGCTTGATAAAGGAATAATTTTTCCAAAAGACCCCGCCACTGCTGGAGCTAGCTACTTACCTTGTCTCATGGCTTCATTATTTTAAACAGGGCTATCCAATTGCCCCTTAAACTCCTCTCCAAAAGAGAGCAGCAGCTTTCTATCCCATTAATAAGGAGGAGCAAAAGAAGATAGTAGAAAGGCGAGTGATCCAGCATTTGGCTGTTTCCATTTTTGTCTAATTCTTGTTATTTTTAATAATTAATACTTTATTATATCATGCTTGACCAACCTATTCTTTGAAGAAGTATAGAAAGAATAATGAGAGTAATGCAGTGACATGGACTTTCAAGCAGCCTTGGATTAGGTACTGCACATTAGTCACCATCTGAAAACACAGCTTTAGTTTTCATACATACATTGACAGCACCCAGCTCTCTCTCTCTCCCCCTCCCACCACCACCACCTCTCTTGACTCCTCCATTCTCTAAATAATCAGACCGCTTGTCTGACATCCAATACTGGATGAACAGAAATTTCCTCCAGTTAAACGTTGGGAAGACTGAACCATTATCTTCGATCCCTGCAACATACTCTGTTCTCTAGCTACTGACTCCTTGCCTCTCCCTGGCAGCTGTCTGATTCTGAAGCAAATTGTTCACAGACTTGCCGCTATATTTGATCCCAAGTTGAGCTTCTGACCTCATATCGCACTGTTACTAAGACCGTCTATTTTTACCTCTGTAACGTCGCCCCACTCTGTCCTGCCTCAGCTCATCTGCTGGAAACCTCACCCATGCCTTCATTACTTCTAGATTTGACAATTCCAATGCACTCTGGACATCCTGCCATGTTCTACCTTCTGCATACTTGAAGTCATCCAAAACTCTGCCACCTTTGTATGTACTCGCTCTAAGACCTGTTCATCCATCACCTCTGTGCTTGCTGACGTACATTGGGTCTCAATTAAGCAATGCCTTGATTTTAAAATTGCCATCCTTGTTTTCAAATCCCTCCATGGCCTCACCCCTCCCTATCTCTAGAACCTGCTTCACACAACCCTCCAGGTGATCTCTGCTCCTCTAATTCTGGCCACTTAAGCATTCCAATTTTAATTGCTTCACCATTGGTGGCTGTATCTTCGGTTGCCAAGCCCCTAAGCTCTGGAATTGCTTCCCTAAACCTCACTGCTTCTCTACATTTATTTCCTTCTGTAAGACAACTCATTAAAGGCTACCAATTTCACAAAGCTTTTGGCCATCAGCCCTAATAACACCTTATTTGGCTTATGCATTAAATTTTGCTCTATAATGTTCCTGTGAAGCACTTTAGGACATTTTATTATGTTAAAGGTGCTATATAAGTACAAGTTGTTGTTGGAGATAGGGTGAGATGAATTGGGGTGGGAGGAGGCCTCTTTGCATAAACAGTGGCATTGACCTGTTGGGCTGAATGGACTGTTCTGTGCTACGAAGTCTGTGTCATTTAAAAACGAGCGAGATGAGTGTGCAGACTGCAATTAAAAACAAGCGAGATGAGTGTGCAGACTGCATTTAAAAACAAGCGAGATGAGTGTGCAGACTGCAATTAAAAACAAGCGAGATGAGTGTGCAGACTGCATTTAAAAACAAGCGAGATGAGTGTGCAGACTGCATTTAAAAACGAGTGAGATGAGTGTGCAGACTTCACTTAAGAACAAGCGGGGTGATTGTGATGAATTCATTTTAAACAAAGTGGGGAGACTTTATTTAAAAAGAGCGAGGAGAGCAGCTGATTGGTGAGTATTTCTAGTCTTCAAAGTAAAATTAAGGTCTATAGTTTGTGTTTAGGTCTCTAGTCTTTATTTTCTCTTTCTTAAATAGCTTGTTAAGTATAAGATTGATACTGGTGTAAAAGAATTAACTATAATAAAGTGTATAGAAAGGAGATTCTTCAAGTGTAAAGAGAAGGGATAAAAGAGTAATTAATTAAAAAATTAAATTAAGTACAATAGTGATGGCAGGAGGGGTGATGTGTCGCTGCTGCAGCATGTGGGTGCTGCTGGACACCAAGCTGATCCAGAGCGAACACATCTGTAGTAAGTGGTTGCAGCTTGAGGAACTTAAGATTCGAATTGAGCTGGAGTCTGAGCTCCAGACATTATGCCTCAGCAGGGAGGGGGAAAGTTACCTTGACAAAAACACAATTACCTGGAAAAACTCAGCAGGTCTGGCAGCATGGGCAGAGAAGAAAAGAGTTGACGTTTCGAGTCCTCATGACCCTTCCACAGAACTGAGCGAATATAAGGAGAGGGGTGAAATATAAGCTAGTTTAAGGTAGGGGGTGGGGGGTGGGGGGGGAAGAGAAGTTGGGGGGTGGTGTGGTTGTAGAGACAAGCAAGCAGTGATAGCAGCAGATAATCAAAAGATGTCACAGACAAAAGAACACAGAGGTGTTGAAGGTAGTGATATTATCTAAACGAATGTGCTAATTAAGAATGGATGGTAGGGCACTCAAGGTACAGCTCTAGTGGGGGTGGAGTGGAAAGACTAGCGGGGTATAAAAGATTTAAAAATAATGGAAATAGGTGGGAAAAGAAAAATCGATATAAATTATTGGAAAAAACAAAAGGGAGGGGGAAGAAACAGAAAGGGGGTGGGGATGGAGGAGGGAGTTCAAGATCTAAAGTTGTTGAATTCAATATTCAGTCCGGAAGGCTGTAAAGTGCCTAGTCAGAAGATGAGGTGCTGTTCCTCCAGTTTGCGTTGCAATAGCACCTCATCTTCCGACTAGGCACTTTACAGCCTTCTGGACTGAATATTGAATTTAACAACTTTAGATCTTGAACTCCCTCCTCCATCCCCACCCCCTTTCTGTTTCTTCCCCCTTCCTTTTGTTTTTTCCAATAATTTATATAGATTTTTCTTTTCCCACCTATTTCCATTATTTTTAAATCTTTTATGCCCCCCACCCCCACTAGAGCTGTACCTTGAGTGCCCTACCATCCATTCTTAATTAGCACATTCGTTTAGATAATATCACTACCTTCAACACCTCTGTGTTCTTTTGTCTGTGACATCTTTTGATGATCTGCTTCTATCACTGCTTGCTTGTCCCTACAACCACGCCAACCCCCTCCACTTCTCTCCCCCCACCCAACCACACTTTGCTGCAGGAGGTGGTCACACCCTCAGATTAGGTCATTCAAATTTGGTGTGTGATCAGCGACAGGAGAGAGTAACTGCAGGTTTGGGGATCCAGGGGGTAACGTTCAAGGGGCCTCAGCCCCTGCAATTGTCCAACAGTTACGAGGTGCAAGCTGTGTGGACGAGAGCAGAGACTGCAGGGAGGATGAGCAAACTGACCATGGCACTGTGGCACAGAGAGCCATTCAAGTGGGGGGGAGGAAATAGGAACGTAGTAGTGGTAGGGGACAGTATAATTAGGGTGATAGATACTGTTCTCTGCAACCATGTGTGTGAGTCCTGAAGGCTGTGTTGCCTGCCTGGTGCCAGCATTAAGGACATCTCAGGGCTGGAGAGGAACTTGGAGTGGGAGGGGAGGGATCCAGTTATTGTCATTCACATTGGTACCAACAATGTTGATAGGACTAGAAAGGATGTTCTGCTGAAAGAATTTGAACAGTCAGGAGCTAAATTAAAAAGCAGAACCTCCAAGGTAATAATCTCAGAATTACTACCTGAGCCATGGGCAAACTGGCATAGGGTAAATAAAGTCAAGGAGTTAAATGCGTGGCTCAAAGATTGGTGTGGGAGGAATGGGTTTGAGTTCATGGGGCACTGGCACCAGTACTGGGGAAGAAGGGAGCTGTTCTGGTGGGATGGGCTTCACTTGAACCGTGCTAGGACCAGTGTCCTGGCGATCGAATAACTAGGGCTGTAGAGAGGACGTTAAACTAAATAAATGGGGGGTGGGGAAAGCTCCGGAGAGGGGAAATGTAGCCTTACAAAGCAAAAAGATATGGCAGCCTTGCAGGGCAGCTATTTAGCCAGTGATACCCAGTGTGTGACAGGAAGGCACAGGGTGTGCAAACGTTAAAAAAAAAGCAGCAAATAGGGTCAAAGGGGGAAAAAATGGTAAAAAAAAGCAAAATTAATGGCTCTTTACTTCAATGAACATTGTATTCGGAACAAAATAAATGAATTAACGGTACAGATAGAGGTTAATGGGTCTGACCTTATTGCCATTACGGTTAGAAGGAGATCAAAGCTGAGAACGAAATATTCAGGGGCATGTGACTTTTAAAAAGAACAGGCAGGAAGGAAAGGGTGGTGGGGTAGCCTAATTCGTACAAGATGAAATAAGTATGGTAGCAAGAAATGATCTTGGATTGGAAAATGTAGAATCCATATGGGTGGAGGTAAGAAATAACAAAGGGAAGAGGACGCTGGTGGGAGTAGTCTGTAGACCCCTGAACAGTAGCTATGCTGTCGGACAGAGAATACAGCAGGAGATAATGAAGGCATGTAAAAATGGCAGTCTAATAATCATGGGTGACTTTAATCTTCATATAGATTGGGAAAACCAAATTAGCAGAGGTAGCCACAAGCAGGGATTCATGGACTGTATCCAGGATAGTTTTCTAGAACAATATATTGTGGACCCAACCAGGGATCAGGCTATTTTGGATCTGGTAATGTGTAATGAGACAGGTTCAGTAAATGATTTCAGAGTAAAAGATCCTCTAGGAAATAGTGACCATAACATGGTAGAATTTAGCATTCAGTTTGAGTGAGAAACTAGGTCGGAAACAACTGTGCTAAACTTAAATAAGGGTAATTACAAAGGAACGAGGGCAGAGTTGGCTGGAGTGGACTGGTAAAGGAGTTTAGCAGAAAAGATAATTGATGAACAATGGCAAATGTTTAAGAAAATAGTTCATGACTCACAACAAAGATATATCCCAATGAGGAAGAAAGATTCTTGGAAGGGAATAAACCAACCATGGTTAACCAAGGAAGTTAAGGATAGTATCAAATTGAAAGAAAAACATACAGTGTGGCAGAGCTTAGTGGTAAGCCAGAGGATTGGGAAAGTTTTAAAAACCAACAGAAGATGACCAAAAATATAAAGAGGGAGAAAATAAACTTTAAGGGTAAACTAGCAAGTAATATAAAAACAGACAGTAAGAGCATCTTTAAATATATAAAAAGGAAGAGAGAGGCCAAAGTAAGCATAGGCAACTTAGAAGATGGTACTGGGGAAATAATAATGGGGAACCAGGAAATGGCAGAGGAGTTGAATAAATATTTTGCATCAGTTTTCACGGTAGAGGACACGAATGGCATTCCAAAAATACTAAATAATCAAAGGGCAAAAGTTGGGGAAGAAATAAATACAGTAACTATCACTAGAGACAAAGTGCTATGGAAACTAATGGGGCTAAAGGTCGAAAAGTCCCCTGGACCTGTGGGTTGCATCCTAGGATATTAAAGGAAGTAGCTACAGAGATAGTGGATGAACTGGTAGGAATCTTCCAAGAATCCTTAGATTCTGGAAAAGTCCCAGAAGTTTGGAAAACTGCCAAGGTAACACCCTTATTCAAAAAGGAATGGAGACAGAAAGCAGTTGGCTTAACATCCGCCATTGGGAAAATTTTGGAGTCTATTATAAAAGATGTAATACCAGAGCATTTAAAAATGCATAATATAATCAAGCAGAGTCAGCATGGCTTCATGAAGGGGAGATCATGCTTAATAAATTTGTTAGAATTCTTTGAGGAGGTAACAAGCAGGATAGATAAAGGGGAACCAGTAGGTGTAATATATTTGGATTTCCAAAAAGTGGTCAATAAGGTATTGCACATAAGGCTACTTAATAAGAGCCCATGGTATTGGGAGTAATAGGATAGAGGATTGGCTAACTAATAGACAGAGAGTTGGGATAAAGGGGGCATTTTCAGGAAGGCAACCTGTAACTAGTGGAGTGCCACAGGGATCAGTGCTGGGGCCACAATTATTTACAATATATATTAATGACTTGGATGAGGGAAATGAATGTATTATCGCCAAGTTTGTGGATGGGATGGCAAATGATGCGGATGACACAAGGAATCTACAGAGGGATATAGACAGGCTAAGTGAGTGGGCAAAAACTTAGCAGATGGAATATAATGTGGAAAAGTGTGAGGTTATGCACATTGGCAGGAAGAATAGAGGAGCTGAATCTTATTTGAATGGAGAAAGACTGCAGAAAGCTGCTGCACAGAGAGATTTAGGATCCTTATGCATGAATCACAAAAAGCTAACATACAAGTTCGGCAGGTAATAAGGAAGACAAATGAAATGTTGGCCTTTATTTCAAAGGGAATGGGGTGTAAAAATAGGGAAGTCTTGCCAAAACTATACAAGGCACTAGTTAGACCACATCTAGAATACTGTGATAAAAGCAAAATAGTGCGAATGTTGAAAACCTGAAACAAAAACAAATTGCTGGAAAAACTCAGCAGGCCTGACAGCATCTGTGGAGAGAAAGACAGAGTTAACATTTCGAGTCTGTATGATTCTTCTTCAGAACTAAAGAGAAGTAAAAATGTGGTGAAATATATAATGTTTAAGGGTGTTGGGACAGGTGAAGTTAGATAGAAGGCCAGTGATGGGTGGAGGCAAAGGAGAGATTGCAAATTTTTTGTAATCTCTCCTTTGCCTCCACCCATCACTGGCCTTCTATCCAGCTTCATCTGTCCCACCCCATTTAAACGGCATATATTTCACCACATTTTACTTCTCTTTAGTTCTGAAGAAGAGTCATACGGGCTCGAAACGTTGGCTCTGTCTTTCTCTCCAGAGATGCTGTCAGACCTGCTGAGTTTTTCCAGCAATTTTTGTTTTTGCTCTAGAATACTGTGAACAGTTTTGATCCCCTTATCTAACGAAAGATCTACAGGCATTGGAGGCAGTCCAGAGAAGGTTCACTAGGTTGATCCCGGGTATGGAGGGATTTTCTTATCATGAGAGGTTGAGTAGGTTGGGCCTGTACTCGTTGAAGTTTAGAAGAATGAGAGGCGGCCTTATTGAAACATGTAAGATTCTTAGGGGGCTTGACAGGGTAGATGCTGAGAGATTGTTTCCTCTTGTGGGAGAGTCCAGGACCAGAGGGCATAATTTCAGAGTAAGGGGTGGCCTATTCAAGACAGAGATGAGGAAGAATTTCTTCTCTTAGAGGGTAGTGAATCTGTGGAATTCTTTACCACAGAGGGCTGCAGAGACTGGGTCGTTAAATATATTCAAAGCTGAGATAGACAGATTTTTAATCAGTAAGGGAATGAAGGGTTATGGGGAAAAGGCAGGAAAGTGGAGTTGAGGATTATCAGATCAGCCATGATCTCGTTGAATGGTGGAGCAGACCCGATGGGCCGAATGGCATCCTTGCTCCTATGTCTTATTGTTTATGACTGATAATGATCCACATGTAAAGAAAATGGATCTGTTAGAAATGTGTGGCACAGTTCAGGGAGATCCTAAGTTCCCTTTCTTATGTTCTTATTTTCACTCTTAAGACTAGAGCCAAGAATCTATGCAGATGAACCCCAGGGAATCTATGCAGATGAACCCCAGGCTGCCTGTTTCTGCACAGTCTTTAGAACTCTGCCTTTAAGCCTATATTTTATCTATCTATCCCTTGTGCCAAAATGCATCATCTCACACATCACTATATCAAATTCCATCTACCACAAGTCTGCCCATTCTGCTAGCGTATCTAAGTTCTATTGGTATCAACCTCACTGGAGGCCACAACTCTAAGTTTGTATCAATAGCAAATTTTGAAATTTTGCTCTGGATTCCACTTTCCAAGTCATGCATATATAGAGGGAAAACAAGCAGTTGTCCTAGCACTGATCTCTTAGGGAACCCTAGTGTCTACCACCTTCCAGTCTGAAAACCATTTTTTTATCCAAGTTGACTCTGACCCTCCTATTCAATGAGCCACATTTTTGTTAACCAGCAACTTTGTCAAATGCTTTCTTGAAATCCATATGGAGAACACCCATTCCATTCTCTTCATCAACCTTCTCCATTACTTCATCAAAAAATTCAATTAGTTTAGTTAAACAGGATCTGCCTTTTACAAATCCGTGCTGCCTCTCCTTAATTAACTCAAATTTCTCCAAGTGCCAGTTCATTTTTTTCCCCCGATTATTGTTTCTAAAACCTAACCCACCACTGATGTTAAATTGTAGCCTATAGTCGCAAGGACTGTCCTTGCACCCTTTCTTGAATAAGGATAAACATTCACCACTCTCCAATCCTCTGGTACCCCCCTCATTCCTCGGGAAGACTGGAAAACTGTGACAAGCCCTCCTCCTATCTCCATCCCCACTTCCTTTAGAACCTGGGATGCAAGCTGTCTGCACCAGGTGACTCAGTCACTCGAAGCATAGCCAACCTTTCCAAAGCATCCAGCATATCAATTTTCACTTCATCCACTACCTTTACCATCTCCACTTCTACTGATATTTTTCAGCATCCTCTCCCTTAGTAAAGACTGATACAAAGTACTCACTCAGTGTTCCAGCCTTGCCCTGTGCCATTAAGCAGATGTTACTGTCTTTATCCCTAATAGCACCCAACCTGCCTCTCACTACTTGTTTACTATTTCCAAGCTGGTAGATGATTTTTGGGTTCCCTTTTAAGTTGACTACAATTCTATTCTCACATTCTCTCTTTGCCATTGCTACGGACAGAATTTATGTGCTTTTTTTATACTGCCTGTGATCAATACTTTTGTAGTTAAGGGATGTGTGTTTTCTTACCCTCAGAGTTATTGTCCCAATCCAAGAATTCCAGCATCAAGCTTTTTTGTGAAATTTAAAATGATATTTATTGTCACACACTTGCCCGGATGTTTAAAAAATGAGTGTCATTCACTCAGCTCACCCTCACTATAACATTCACAAAGATTAGATAAAAGATGAAGGTAAAACAATACAGTTACAACTTATAGTTACTGCAATCTCTTTTGTGGAAGGCCTGTACTGTCCTTGTGGAAGATTGCACTTCTCCCACTTTCAAGGTATTGCTGTTTGTTATCTTGGCTGCATGGATGACTTGCAGCAGGTTTGATACCTTTTGGTGGAACTCTGTCTTCAGAACAGCTTCTTGATGTTTTAAAAGCAGACAGAAAACATGACTGTCTCTTCATGTGCTTTGTACAAGTTCAAAATCCTTTTCCAGATAAGGTGGGTGGTTAGATTGATTGAACATTCTGCGTTGTGGATTTCACACCTTGTGAGTTTGAGACAGCCAGTGTGTTTGTATTCAAAAGACCCGTTCAGTTGGGTCAGGAAAGGCATTGATCCAACATCAGTCTGGAAGGTTCCTTTTGTTTCCTCTTGAGACAGGGGACTAATTTCAAACACGAGAAGTCAGGTGATCCTCGGGCGACCATCTTTTTGTAGCCTTTTGTGGTCAGTTTTTAGCAATTAGACTGAAATTCAGAATATACTGGGACATACACCAGTCTTATTTGCCTCTTCATTTCCCCTCTCAACATATTGTTTTTGACCTGATTCCGGCTTGAAGAATTCACCTGACGTACAAACATCGGAAGTAGGAGCAGGAGTAGCCATTCGGGCCTTGAACCTGCTCCAGCATTCAGCTGGACCATGGCTGATTTGACATGCATCTTACACCCACTTTTTTTTATTTGTTTCATCATATATTCTATCTTCCTCAACATCCAAGGAGCCCTGACTTTGGTTCCCCTCCCTTCTACCCATTGTTGGAATGTACCTAGCCTGTACCTGAAATACCTTTGTCCTTAACGGTCACCCATGGTTCCATTGCCATTTTCCTGTCAGTCTTTGGTTCCATTTCACCTTTGCTAAATCACCTCCCATCCCACTGAAATTATCCCTTCTACTTACACAATGGTAACTCTTACCCAAGTGTTTTCCCCCTACTCTCCACCGACATTTGGTGCACTTGGGCCTACTTCATTCCCCAGCCCCAGACCCAGTAATGTCTCCTTCCTAATTGGACCGAGAACACACCGGTCAAGGAAGTTCTGAGCACATTTAAGAAATTACATCTCCCCATCAGCAATCCCACCTCCTTGCCATTCCTTTCAGGGGTAGTACAGGAAAATGGAGTTAAGATGGAAAATCAATTGTTGAACGGTGGAACAGGCTCGAAGGGCTAAATAGCATACTGCAGCTCTTGTGTCTTATGTCTAGAACTTGGGCCCAGAATTGAGGCTGACACTCCGTTGCAGTACTGAGAGAGTGCTGCACGGACGGAGGTCCCATCTTTTGGATGAGACTTTAAACTGAGGCCCTCAAGTGGATGTAAAAGATAGCATAGCCAAAATGGGGTAAGGTATTAGCCGGCTTCAGGTGAATATTACAGCTGGCCATTACAGGGATTGAACATGTGACTTTGGTGTTATTAGCACCAAGCAATAGTGAGTATTTTGAGGAAGAGCAGGGAAGTTCTTCTGAGCAACATCCCATCCACATTAATGTTTGCAATAGAGACTAAATGGTCCTTCTCTTTTATTGCTATAACTGAGATCTTGCTGTGCACAAAATGGTTAATCTTTGTCTACGTAATGACATCACTGCACTTGTGATTCGGTATATTTGAAGCATATGAAAACGTTCCTGTGAAAAGTTATATAAACCTTTCTGTTTTCATGTGGGCTTGATACTTACATCCTGATCGTAATAATGTTCATTATGTTTTCCCAACCCTTTTCCTCTAAGCAGTCTCCCCTTTCACGAGTTCAGAGGAATCTCTATAACCTATACCAGGAGGTCCTAGGAATGGGCTTGTTGATTCCTCTCAGTTTTCCTTCCTCCTTGTGAGGTATTGCCTAACCTTCACTTGGCACCTTCCCACAGCCACATGTTTAATATTGGGAGTTCACCATCCAGATAGCTGTGGGCACAAACCCACATCCTAACACTCCAAATCTGGAACTGGCTGCCAGAAAAAGTGGTTAACTCGCGATCAAGTGATACCTTACAAAAGGACTCCTTGTTGAAAAGGGGAACTCAGAAGCTTACAGATATTAATGAATATGCTTGATTCACAATGGTTTGGAGGAAACTACAGATCTTGGGTGGGTTCGGTCCATTTACGAATCGTGCAAAGAACAGCTTTGTTGAGCCAAGTGGTTTTTCCTTGTAACAAGCTGTTTTATACAGCCCCCGATGTTTTCTATCTTTTAATATACAGCAGTTAGGTATCATTGCAGGCTGCTGAAATGAAAGATCCCAAAGGTGCTGGAGTCTAGACATACCGAAAGGAAAAAAGCCTTTTTAGATCAAAAGCTATCTATTTTAGGAACAGGGAACAGAGAAGGCCATTAGATTCAACTAGATCAGTTCTTTTTTGCAGATCAATCCCACCTACCCATCCCCTCCTCATATCTCTCCATCTCAACTACCCTTCCCCTGCTCATATCCCTCAATCCCACCCACCCATCTCCACCCCCTCATGTCCCACAATCCCACCCACCCATCTCCTCCTCATATCCTTCACCCTCACCCACCCACTATGTTTTAAAAATTCATTAATGGAATGTGGGTATAGCTGCTCGGCCAGCACCTGTTGCTCATCCCTAATTGTCCTTGAGAAGGTAAACATGAGCTGCCTTCTTGAACAGCTGCTGTAGATACACCCACAGTGCTGTTGGAGAGGGACTTCCAGGATTTTGACCCAGAAGCAATGAAGGAATGGCGATAGGTTTGGAGGGGAACCTGCAGGTGGTGGTGTTCCCATATATCTGCTACCTTTATTCTTCCAGGTGGTGGAGGACGCGGGTTTGGAAGGTGCTGTTGAAGGAGCCTTGGTGAGTTGGTGCTGTGCATCTTGTAGATGATACACACTGCTACCACTAAGCACTGGCGGTGGAGGGAGTAAATGTTTAAGATGGTGGATGGGGTGCCAGTCAAGTGGGCTGCTGTGTCCTGGACTGTGTCGAGCTTCGAGTGTTGTTGGAGCTGCACTCATCCAGGCAAGTGGAGAGTATCCCATCACACTCCTGACTTGTGCCCTGTACATGATAGACAGGCTTTGAGGAATCAAGAGGGAGTTATTTGGCAATTAATGCCCATTTAAGGGCCTCACCTTGCTGCTGTTATTCAAGGAGCTGCAGGCAGGGGAAGTTGTAATGCGGGAATCCTGAACAGCAAACCCTCTTTGGGTTGGCTTGTGGGCCCGCAGGCAGAGGGTTGGGGGGATGGGGAGCATCCCTCGTTCAAATGCACTTACTGCCTGATTGAGGGATCAGGAAGTTGGGGGAGAGCAGCTGAAAGTCAACCCCCTACTCTTGTCTCCAACTCCTCCTTCCCCTTCCCGAGACCATTAGCCTGCCCTTAGTCACCTTTCCCCTTGGGTCCTTTGTTGATCCTGGGCCTCTGGTGGGTGTATTATAGGAGGATGCCACCGCTCCCGATGGCACCGATGGCAACAGTACTCTTAGGAGGTAGGATTTCCACCCTAGGGACCCTAATCTTGGGCAAGGCCCGACAGTGACCACTGTAGAGCCTGATACGGCAGGCCTTCAACAACGAAGGGAACACAGGATTCTCACCAACTGTCTAGCCAATGGGCAAGACCCCATCACTTGGATTAAATTCTGCCCATTGTCTCTAAAGGTTTGGGCAGCACTTCTGTTCTATCATTAGATAGCTCAGGTGTACATCTTTACATGTCAGGTGGCAGAGCAACTACAATCTAATATGCTTGCCCTGCCCTGATCCTATTGGATAATGCATATGATCTTTTAATAAAAGCAAAAACTGCGGATGCTGGAAATCCAAAACAAAAATAAAAATACCTGGAAAAACTCAGCAGGTCTGACAGCATCTGCGGAGAGGAACACAGTTAACATTTCGAGTCCAAATGACTCTTCATCAGAACTAAGGAAAAATAGAAAAGAGATGAAATATAAGCTGATTTAAAGGGAGGGTGGGACAGGTCGAGCTGGATAGAGGGCCAGTGATAGGTGGGGATTGCCAAAAGGTGTCACAGACAAAAGGACAAAGAGGTGTTGAAGGTGGTGATATTATCTAAGGAATGTGCTAATTAAGGGTAGAAAGCAGGACGAGCAAGGTACAGATGGACCTAGTGGGGGTGGGGTGGGGGGGAAGGGGTCGAAATAGGCTAAAAGGTAGAGATAAAACAATGGATGGAAATACATTTAAAAATAATGGAAATAGGTGGGAAAAGAAAAATCGATATAAATTATTGGAAAAGTGGGGATCGGAAAGAGAGTGGGGATGGAGGAGGGAGTTCATGGTCTAAAGTTGTTGAACTGAATATTCAGTCCGCAAGGCTGTAAAGTGCCTAGTTGGAAGATGACTTTTTCCAATAATTTATATGTATTTTTCTTTTCCCACCTATTTCCATTATTTTTAAATGTATTTCCATCCATTGTTTTATCTCTACCTTTTAGCCTATTTCGATCCCTTCCCCCCACCGCACCCCCACTAGGGCTATCTGTACCTTGCTCATCCTGCTTTCTACCCTTAATATCACTATTAGCACACTCCTTAGCTAATATCACCACTGTCAACACTTCTTTGTCCTTTTTTTTATGACATCTTTTGGCAATCTCCACCTATCATTGGCCCTCTATCCAGCTGTACCTGTCCCAACACCCCCCTTAAACCAGCTTATATTTCATCTCTTTTCTATTTTTCCTTAGTTCTGATGAAGGGTCATTCGGACTCAAAACGTTAACTGTGTTCCTCTCCGCAGATGCTGCCAGACCTGCTGAGTTTTTCCAGGTATTTTTGTTCTTGTTTTGCATATGATCCTTTTCCTTCACTGAGCCGAACAGGCTGGATCTCTGTTCTCTCGCAAAGAGAAGGCTAAGCAGTATTATAATTGTGGTCTTTAAAATTATTAAAGTGTTCAGTAGGATAAATGTAGAGAAACTGTTTCCACTTGTGAGGGAGACCAGAACTAGAGGCCATAAATAAGGATAATCATCGGGTATGTTAACATAATGGCTATGTTACTGGGCTAGTAACTGGAGGCCTGGACTTTTGCTTCTTTTTATTTATTCTTTCATGGGATGTGGGCGTTGCTGTCCCAGCATTTGTTGACCATCCAAAGTGAGTGAACTGAGTGGCTTGCTAGGCCATTTCAGAGGGCATTGAAGGGTCAACCCCCTTACTGTGGGTCTAGAGTCACATGTGGCCAGACCAGGTAAAGACGGCAGATTTCCATCTGTAAAGGACATTAGTGAAGCAGATGGGTTTTTACAATAATCAATGTTAGTTTCATGGTCACCATTACTGGGACTAGCTTTATATTCCAGATTTATTAATTGAATTTAAATTCCACCCGCTGCCATCATAGGATTTGAACCCATGTCCCCAGACCATTAGCCTGGGCCTCTGGATTACTCATCCTGCGACATTATCACTACACCATCGTCTCCCCCTAATAATGGCAATCTAATAATCTGGAGATGTGAGTTCAAATCCCACAGCAGCTGGGGAGCTTGAATTAAGTTAATTAAATAAAAAAGGCAAATATCAGCGACGACGGCCAAAAAAACTTACCGATTGATGTAAAAACACATCAGGTTCATTAATGTCCTTTAGGGAAACAAATCTGCTACCCTTAGTTGTGCTACACTGTATATGACTCCAGACGCAGAGCAATGTGGTTGACTTTTAATTACCCCCTGAAAGGACCTAGCGAGCCACTCAGTTGTATCTTAAGAACAGTTAGAAGTGGGCAATAAATGCTTACCTTTCCAGTGAAGCAAACATCCCTTATATTAATAAGAATAACTAATAAATCCAATGGAATGTTCAGGAAAAACTTCTTTATCCAAAGAGTGCTGAGAATGTGGTGGAATTCACAATCACAAGGGTTAGTTTTTTAAAATTCTTTCACAAGGTGTGGGCATTGCTGGCTAGGCCAGCATTTCTTACCCATCCCTAATGGCCCTTGTGAAGGTGGTGGTGAGCTGGCTTCTTGAAACCTGCAGTCCTGTGGTGTGGTTACACCCACAGTGCTGTTAGGGAGGGAGTTCCAGGATTTTGACCCAGCAACAATGAAGGAACGGTGATATATTTCCAAGTTAGGATTGTGAGTGGCTTGCAGGGGAAACTTGCAGGTTGTGGTGTTCCCATGCATCTGCTGCCCTTGTCTTTCTAGGTGATAGAGAGGTCACGTGTTTGAAAGGTGTGTCAAAGGAGAGTTCCTGCAGTGCACCTTCCTGCAGTGCTGCCACTGTACGCCGATGGTGGATGGGGTGCCAATCAAGTGGGCTGCTTTGTCCCATATCAAGCTTCTTGAGTGTTGTTGGAGCTCAATTCATCCAGGCAAGTGGAGAGTATTCCATCACACTCCTGACTTATGCCTCATAGGTGGTGAACAGGCTTTGGGAGAGTCAGGAAGTCAGTTACTCGCTGTGAAATTCCCAGCCTCTTAAATGCACTTGTAGTCACAGTATTTATGTTGTTATGATCCCAGCTGATGTTACCACTGGACAAGCCAGGTCCCAGGGCAGAACCCAGCATGAAAGATCCTAACTTTTACTTTTTGTTTGGATACTTGGAGAGTGGCTACTGAACAGAGTCACAGGAGTCAGCTAATGAACATTTAACAAAAGAATAAAACATTTATTAAACAGGAACAGATGAACTATAATACAATAACCCTTCACCCACAACCATACATTTACAAATATCTGCAGACTTGTGTGGATAACACAAGTTACAAAAGCTATCTTATGCTCTAATGTTCACAGTAAGTACACAGTCTATATAAACCAATAGATGACTTGTGGTCAGGCACTCCACACTCTGAAACCAAGTGACAGGTGCCATTCCAAACAGATGCTATGGATCTCTCTTCAACTCCCCCCCACCACCCCCCACTTCTCACTGAACTCCATCTTTTACACGAGTTTCCAATCACTACTCTCGAAGAACCCACTTTGGAATCTTCTCCCAAATGGTGTTTTCTCTCAGGCGGCTTCTGCAAGGGTCCACCTCCAGGTTTTCAAACTCTCTTTCCGATGCCCCTCTCCTCTGGATCGCCATGTGCATGCAAGCTTCCTTCTGCACACTTTCTCTAAAATGCTCAGCTTTCAACAGCATGCCACTACTTCACATGCCAATAATAAAGTGTTACAGACCTTCAGGTGTCTCCTTGGATATTCTGGCTTCTTGCAAGCCTGTATTGTTTTAAACCTGTGCCCTGCAGCTTCTTGCTTTAAGCTTGGAGCCTTTCTCTGCTCCTCACTCTTAACGTCATTTAACAGGACCTTTTCCAGATTCCTGTTCATTCCTTTGACTAGAAGGTCTTCTTGGGGATTTCTCCTTTGGGGAAACCTGCTTCCTGCAATTCCCTCCTGTCCATTTTCCCCTGGCAGTTGGTTTCAACTTCAGTCTGGGACTTACTATCTGTCCATCCTCTATGCTGCCTCTGCTGGCAACACCTTTCAACTTTAGAGCACACTGACCAACTAAACTCAAACTGTTTTCTGTTTCTGTGTGCATGTTTGTGTGTGTGGGGCCTCCTTCTCTGGACCCCTGTTGCTACGGAACAGCACAGTTTTTTTCTATCTTGTTTTTTAACTTCCCTTCAAGAGTCGTAAAATCTCATTAAAATACAGACATCTTTTAAAGTGAAATTAAAACTCAAATTTCATCCTTTTAATTGACAAATACAGAAATACAAATTAAACTTAAACTTAAAAATATACTTTATGCCTAACACACTCAAGTACACATATAACTTAAATAAATTATCTCTATTTCCCAACAACGTAGCTAGTCCATTTCAGTTTCTCGTCCATGGTAACCCCCAGGATGTTGATAGTAGGGGACTCAGTGATGGTAATGCCATTGAATGTCATGGGGAGTTGGTTAGATTCTCTCTTGTTGGAGATGGCCATTGCCTGGCACTTGTGTGGCGCATATATTGTTATGACTGTCTATTGTGGGTTATATTAAGGGTTAAGAATTGTGAGTATTGCTGAAAAAAGACATTTTTGCCAAAGCTTTTCGTCTTGCACTCATCAGGACAAGAAAATAATGTTGGGAAGCAACAACTTTATACAGTTATGAGAGGAGAGTACTGATTGGTTGGCAAGTGGACACTAGCCGAGGCGTTGCCATGGAGAATGCAACAGTTGTTTGAAATTTAAACGAGGCACCTTTACTCTGATTGCCCTGAGGAATAAACCAGTGAATGGCTATCACTTATTTTGTTTAACTGAAACAGACACAATGTGTGTACATGTTCTTTCCACCTGCTAAGAACAAGGCCCTGTGAATTAATATATGTAGCTTCCAGTACATGCAAATGAGCCACACTGCAAGCTCAACTGACAATCTTAAATTGGTTGTCAGAGTAAGTTTAAGCACACGGGGCAGATTATCTAATGTTGGACACTGTGCTTTGAGTTTTGCAATCATGGGCTGGTTGGGTATGGTCTGTACCTTGCCATTGCACACAGCGAAAGGGACATGTTGTTTGATATGATCTGCCAGTCTTTGGGACATGGGGCCTACGTACCTTATTTTTTTAACCATTCATGGGATATCAGTGTTGCTGGGTCAGCCAGTATTTATTGCCCAACCCTAATTGCCCTTGAGAAGGTGGTGCTGAGCTGCTTTCTTGAACTGCAGCCCATGTGGTGTAGGTACACCCATGGTGCTGTTAGGGAGGGAGTTCCAGGATTTTGACCCAGCGACAGTGAAGGAACGGCAATATATTTACAAATCAGGATGGTGAGCGACTTGGAGGGGAACTTCCAGGTGGCGGTGTTCCCATGTGTCTGCTGCCCTTGTCCTTCTAGATGGTGGTGCTCATAGGTTTGGAAGGTGCTGTCTAAGGAAGTTTAGTGAGTCCCTGCAGTGCATTTTGTAGGTGGTACACACAGCTCCCAATGTTTGTTGTTGGCAGAGGGAGTGAATGTTTGTGGATGTGGTGCCAATCAAGCGGGCTGCTTTGTCCTGGATGGTACCGAGCTTCTTTCGTGTTGTTAGAGTTGAAATACATGCACCACTTACTCATTTGTGTGATAGATAGAATGTCTTTTTGGCTTGACAGCAATAGCCTGTTAGTGGCAAATACTGCAAATATTGTTGGGTTCCATGAGAAAGTGTCTTTGATGGAACGAGACCTAACCTACCATTTGCATATATCCAGTATGTGGATGATACATTTGCTATATTTAAATCCGTAGCAACATGTAATAATTTCCTTGCATGTCTTAATGATCTCCATCCTGCGTTCAAATTCACCTTTAAAATGGAGCAGTCAAATGAGCTCCCTTTCCTTAACACACTAGTTGAGAAATCTGCTAAGGATTCTCCACCAGGGTCTACTGCAAGCCTACCTTCACTGGTCAATACACACGTTAGGATTTTTACAGTTCCACAAGCTATAAGATTGGCCTTATTGGCAACCTCGTAAGTAGGGCCCAAGCTATTTTCTTACTATGCAAACTTGATGCTGGAATAGGCGAATCAAAGGCACCCTGTGGGATAATGGCTACCCTGACCAGATCATTTTGTGTTGTATATCACGCAAACTCATGAACACTACATATATTAATACACAGGGCCCTTTTCTTTGCAGACAGACAGAACATGTACACTTTAAGATAAAAGCAAAAAACTGCGGATGCTGGAAATCCAAAACAAAAATTAAAAATACCTGGAAAAACTCAGCCGTTCTGACAGTATCTGTGGAGAGGAGCATAGTTAACGTTTCGAGTTCGTATGACTCTTCAACAGAACTAAGGAAAAATAGAGAATAGGTGAAATGTAAGCTGGTTTAAGGGGAGGTGGGACAAGTAGAGCTGGATAGAGGGCCAGTGATAGGTGGAGATTGCCAAAAGATGTCATAGACAAAAGGACAAAAAGGTGTTGAAGGTGGTGATATTATCTAAGGAATGTGCTAATAGGTGACATTAAGGTTAGAAAGCAGGACGAGCAAGGTACAGATAGCCCTAGTGGGGGTGGGGTAGGGGGAAGGGATCGAGAACGTGTACACATATTGTGCCTGTTTCAGCTAAACAAAATAAGTAACGGTCTTTTGCTGATTCAGTCCTCAGGGCAACACCTTGACCAATCAGAGTCAAGCTGCCTGGTTTAAATTTCAAACAATGCATGGCATTTAATTAAGTGTCACTCACCATTAACTGGTGCATTCTCCATGGCAAAGCCAGTACCAATCAGTGTCCACTTGCCAACCAATCAGCGCTCCCTTCTCATACAGTATAAAGCTGCTGCTTCCTCTGACATTGGTATTCTTGCGATCGTCCTGATGAGTGCAAGACAAAGACCTTCGACAAAATGTCTTTTTTTCAGCAATACTCAAGTTCTATACCACTAAATGGTTAAGAATGTAGAGTTTTGGTTTCAGTTTAAGGTGAATTGGGGGTTGCGTATTTTCAGTTTGATTTAGTATGCCTGTGTGTGTTTACAAACAATGCTTGAACTTTTGACCCAGCTCAAAAACCTGGATAGTTGCTAAGGTGGAGCTATGCTGTCCTGGGAGACTGCAGGCATGCAGCCTGTTGTGTTTAACTAGAGAACTGGGATAGGACCAAGTAGCTCCGTAAAGAGAGAAGTCCAGCCATAAAATAGACACTAAGGGAATGTCTACATGTGTCTGGTGGGTTGTGGCGTGTGACCCTCAGTGATGCCTATATTTGGACCAGGAGGTCATATTGGTAGGGGTATATCATAGATCTGAGCTCTAACCTGTGGAGCCAGACCCAGAGGGAAAAAAAAATCCTGCCTTCCTGAGTATGATTATGTTTTAAAGCCAACCAGAGTGAAAGGCACAGCAAAAAGGTTAAGCTGGGCTGAGCCTGTAGAATTGAGTTTAAGGCTCATTGTTAGAATCATTATCTTATTTAATCGTTATTCCTTGTGTTTGTTTTGTTCAATTTTGTTTAGTAAAACACCTTTTGGTGTTTCAGTTTAATCTTGGAGTCCTGCCACTCATTTTGTTATCCTTGGTTCTTCTGCACATTTGATCCCTTAAATGATTATGGTCTATCAAACTAGATCTTAACAAGTATCCAGCTTGGCCAGTAGCCTCATAATTGCGATCATAACAATGTTACTTGTCATTAGCCCAAGCTCTCCCGATCTTGTTGCATATGGGACACGGATTGCTTCAGTACCTCAGGAATCATCAATGGCACCCTAACAAGGTGCAATTAGCGAATATCCCCACTTCTGACCTTGTTATGGAAGGAAAGTCATTGGTGAAGGAGCTGAAGCTAGTTGGCATTGTCCTAAGGAACTCCTGCAGCAATGTCCTGGGGCTGAGGTGATTGGCCTCCAATAACCACATCCATCTTCTTTTTCCACGCTGAGTGCAATGGATATTCACCAGACTAATCCCTGGGATGGCTCAATTATTTTATGAAGAGAGATTTAGGAGACAGGGCTGTATTCTCTAGGGTTTAGAAGAATGAAAGGTGATCTCATTGAAACTTTCAAAAGCTTTACAGGGCATAACAAGATAGATATAGATAGGGTGTTCCCCCTGGCTGGTGAGTTTAGAACCAGAGGACACAGTCTCAGAATAAGAGGCAGGCCATTTAAGATTGAGATGAGGAGGAATTTCTTCACTTAGAGGGTGGTGAAGCTTTGGAATTCTCTACCCCAGAGGGCTGTGGAATCTCCGTCATTGAGCATGTTTAAGATAGAAATTGATAGATTTCTGGCGACTAATGACATCTAGGCATATGGGGATAGAGCAGGAAGGCAGCGTTGAGGTAGATGATCAGCAGTTACCTAATTAAATGGCAGAGCAGGCTTGATGGGCCGAATGGCCTGCTCCTCCTATCTTCCTATGTTCCTTTGTGCTAGGTATGACTACAACCAGTGGAGAGTTTTCCTCCTGATCTCCATTGACTCCCAATTTTGCTAGGTCTCCTTGATGCCACACTCAACTGCTGCCTTGATCTCTCACTTCACCTCTGGAATTCAGCTCTTTTGCCCATGTTTGGATGCTGTATTGAAATCAGGAGCTGAGTGGCCCTGGCAGAACGCAAACTGAGCACCAGTGAGCTGGTTATAGCTGTGTAAGTGCCCCGTGATAGCACTGTCGACGATGCCTTCCATCATTTTGCTGATGATCAAAAGTAGGCTGATGGGGCGGTAATTGGCCGGTTTGGATTTTTCCTCCTTTTTATGGACAGGACATAACTGGACAATTTTCCATGTTGCTGGTAGATTCCAATGTTGTAGCTATACTGGAATGGCTTGACTAGGGGTGCAACTCGTCCTGGAGTTCTTAGATGCATTTCAGCAGAAGCTAGATGAGCAAATGAGGGAGAAAGGAATAGAAGGAAACATTAATAGCCTGAATTTAAGTCATGTGAAATGAAGTATGGTGAGACAAAGCTCATGTGGAGCATACACATGAGGATAGAACAGTTGGGCTGAATGGCCTGTTTATGTGCTATATGTTTCTAAATTCCCTCTGATAGCTCACAGTGGTAATTATGCACTGACCTTGGTAAGGAGCTGTTATGAGTCATGAGAAAGTAATTGTTGTGCCACAATCCTCAGTTCCTCCTAAGGCAAACACCTGGATTTCTGCAGCAGAAAGTTTGGTGTATTTTTCTGTGCTGGCAGGGCAAGTGACTCCAGGGATTGCTTATTATCATTCAAACAGAGCACTGAAAAGTTTCACAAGTATTTCTGGAAGGCTAGGACAGCTTAACAGCTCCCAGGAGCGGTTGCCACACGTTTATACCTCACCATTTCCCAGACTTGTTCACTTTGAATCACCTAACTGAGCCTGCAGACCCTCTCCATCTGAAGGCACTGGTTTTCAGTGACTCAAGCAGCGAGAAAGAATAAAGGGAAATGAGAGCTAGTCTCTGACCTTTGAGCAAGGACCATTCTCGTATATACTCTCATCCTGCTCCTCCATGGTTCAATTCTAATGGTGTGGTTGAAGATCTTATGCCAATTTTGTGTGAGAAAATGAAATTTTCCCCTCTTTTCTGTCTTCCTCCTTCACTGGATGAATACAAGAGGTGGAGGGGGAGGTGGAACACAGTCATTGAATCAAAGTGTACTTGTGAAAGTGGTGAGATGTCCACATTGATGGCCCAGGTGACAACTGATAATCCTTAGTCCATTTAAGAGCATGAAATGAGAAGACGGTATGCACTGAATAATTGTAGGTCATATCAGAGATCTTCATGCCTAACGTTAATACCTATGTAACCCAGAGGTCAGAGCATTGTTTTCTTAAGAACAAAGGAACAGGAGGAGGCCATTTAACTCTTCTAGTCTGTTCTGCTATCTAATAAGATCATGGCTACTCCACAATCTAACTTCCCTGAATGCCTTTGGTTCACAGAAGTCTATCAATCTCAGATTTAAAATTAACTGCTGTTTGCAGAAGCAAGTTCCAAACTCCCATCTCCCCTTGTGTATAGGTGTATTTCCTAATTTCACTCCTGGAAGGCCTGTATCTTCTACGCTACACTCCTCAGCGCTAGAGCCCCTAAACAGTGGAAATTCCCCATAATATTTTGAAATTTTGATCAAATGATCCTTTAACCATTTAAATTGCAAACCCTAGTTTATATAATCTCTCCGCATTAATGTAATCCTTGGAATCCAAGTATCATTCTAGTAAAACAAAAACAGAATTACCTGGAAAAACTCAGCAGTCTGGCAGCATCGGCGGAGAAGAAAAGAGTTAATGTTTCGAGTCCTCATGACCCTTCAGCAGAACTGCTGAAGAGTCATGAGGACTCGAAACGTCAGCTCTTTTCTTCTCCACCGATGCTGCCAGACCTGCTGAGTTTTTCCAGGTAATTCTGTTTTTGTTTTGGATTTCCAGCATCCACAGTTTTTTGTTTTTATCATTCTAGTAAATCTGCATTGCTCTCCCTCTATGGCCAATATAACCTTCATAAGGTATGATACTAGAATGGCTCATGGTAACTCAAGGTATAACCAGGGCTTTGTATAGTTGAATCATGACTTCTACCTGCTTGGACTATACTCTCTAGATATATGGACCAGCATTCCATTAAACCTGTTGATTTTTTCAGTATCTATCCATTTAATGGCCTATGTACCTGGACCCTTAAGTTAATGAGCATGAGTATATTTTCTTTGGGCAAAAGAAACTTCAGAGCTGTGACTGATATTGGCTGCCTTGATCCAGTAATGTACACCACAAGGAGCTTAAATCCTGAGGGACTTGACTCACCAATCGGAAAAAGATACTGTTGGTATAGTCCCTGTTTCAGTTCCTAACACCGGCAGCAAATTTCACAACCTCATAACCCTCTGGCGGGATGGGGTGGGGGGGTGGGGTGGAAAAAATGCTTCTCCTCTCTGTCCTAAAGCTCTTCTGTTTAACATTGCATCCATTTTCCCATATAGATATATCTATTTTGTCTCGTCATTTTTTTATTGTATACAATATTTTAATATTGTATCAAAATATAGACTGTGTGCCCGCACACACGCAGGTGTGTCTGCTTGTGTCAGGCAATGATGTTGCCCTCCATGATTGCAGATGTTCTTTTTCTCACAGTTATCCAACATGAACCTGGCAAGTGGAGCACTGAGCAGAGGAAACATGTTTATGACTCCAGGTCTTCAGTCATCAAACAAAAACTTGAGTCCGATGTGCACTGCCCATCCTGACCTTCAGGCACCCAACTCTGGATCAGTCGAAAGAATCACTTCTGCAGCATCCCGGTAAGATCTGACGAAAGAACCTACTTCTTCCCAAACTAATTTGTTGTTCAACATTAGCAAAGACCGTGGTGTTTCATGTTAGCCTGGCAAATGCGCACTGATGCCAGGGTCGTTAATCAAATAAAATATAAGCAAGTAGCAATCCCTCAGTGTGTTCTGCCTGAATTGGATTTTTAAAATTCTTTCACAGGATGTGGGCATCACTGACTGGACCAGCATTTATTGCCCATCCCTAATTGCCCCTTGAGAAAATGGTGATGAGCTGCCTTCTTGAATCGCTGTAGCCCATGTGGTGTAGGTACACCCACAGTGCTGTTAGGGAGGGAGTTCCAGGATTTTGATGCAGCGACAGTGAAGGAACGGTGATATATTTCCAAGTCAGGGTGGTGAGTGACTTGGAGGAAGTTGCAGGAGGTGGAGGTGCAATGTTTCTAGGTGGGTAGAGCTCTGGGATTGGAAGGTGCTGTTGAAGGAGCTTTGGTGAGTTGTTGCATCTTTTATATAGTACACACTGCTGCCACAATGTGTTTGTGGTGAAGGGAGTGAATGTTTTGGGTGGTGGATAGGATGCCAATTAAGCTGGCTACTTTGTCCTGGATTGTTTTGAGCTTCTTGAGTGTTGATGGAGCCGTACTCATACAGGCAAGTGGAGGGTATTGAATCACACTCCTGACTTATGCCTTGCAGAGGCTGGGAATTCTGCCTGACTCCTGACTCCCCAAAACCTGTCAAACATCTTCAAGGCACAAGTCAGGCGTGTGATGGAATAATGTCCATTTGCCTGGATGAGTGCGACTCCAACGACACTCGAAAAACTCGACATCATCCAGAACAAAGTACCCCATCCATCATGTTCAACATCTACTCCACCCACCACTGATGCACAGTGGCAGCAGTGTTTACTAGCAACTCACCAAGGCCCCTTCAACAGCACCTTCTAAACCCACCATCTCGACCACCTAGAAGGACGAGAGCAGCAGATAGATGGGAACACCACCACCTGCAAGTTCTCCTCCAAGACACTCACTATCCTGACTTGGAAATATATCGGCGTTCCTTCACTGTTGCTGGCTCAAAATCCTAGAACTCCCTCCCTAACAGCAGTGTGTGTGCACCTATACCAAATGGACTGCAGCGGTTCAAGAAGGCTGCTCACCACCATCTTCTCAAGGGCAATTAGGGATGGGAATAAAAGTGCTGGCCCAGCCAGCGACACCCACATCCCATGAAAGAATAAAAAAAGATGTTGGTTGGGTTTTGAGGAGCCAGGAGGTGAGTTACTTGCCTCAAGATTCCCACCTCTGACTTGCTTTTGTAACTACAGTATTGAAATGGTTGGTCCAGTTCAGCTTCTGATCGATGGTAACCCCCCAGTATGTTGATAGTAAGGGTTTCAGCGATAGTAATGCTATTGAATGTCAAGGGACGACAACTAGATTCTGTCTTGTTGGAGGTGGTCATTGCCCAGCACATGTGTGACGTGAATGTCATTTACCACTTATCAGCCCAAGCCTGAATGTTGTCCAGGTCTTGCTGCATTTGTACTTGGACTGCTTCGGTATCTGAGGAGATGATAGTGATACTGAACATTGTACAATCATCAGCAAACAGCCCCATTCCTGATCTTATGATGGAGGGAAGGTCATTGATGAAGCGGCTTAAGATGTTTGGACTTAGGACACTGCCCTGAGGAACTCCTGGAGCAATGTCCTAGAACTGAGCTGATTGACCTCCAACAATCACAACCATCTTCCTTTGTGCTAGGTATGACTCCAACCAGTGGAGAACTTTTCTCCTGAATCCTGTGACTTTAATTTTGCCAGGATTCCTCGATGCCACACTTGGTCAAATGCTGCCTTGATGATAAGGGCTGTCACACTCACCTCACCTCTGATTTCTAGCTGTTTTGTCCATGTTTGGACAAAGACTGTAATGAAGTCAGGAGCCAAATGGCGCTGATGAAACCCAGACTGAGCATCAGTAAGTAGGTTATTGCTGAGTAAGTGCCGTTTGACAGAACTATCGACTACACCTTGCATTGCTTTGCTGATGATCGAGAGGAGGCTGGTGGGGGAAGTAGTTAGCTGGATTGAATTTATCCTGCTTTATGTGGACAGGACATAGCTTGGCAATTTTCAACGTAGATGACAGTGAGGTAGATGACAAAGTTGTAGCTGCATTGGAACAGTTTGAATAGGAGGGCGGCTAGTTCTAGAGCACAAGTCTTCAGTGCTATTGCAAGGATACTGTCAGGGCCCTTAGCCTTTGCAGTACCCAGTGCCTTCAGCTGTTTCATGATATCACATGGAGTGAATCGAATTGGCTGAAGACTAGCATCTGTGATGCTGGGGACTTCAAGAGGAGATTGTGGTTTATCATCCACTTGGCACTTTTAGCTGAGGATGGCTGCAACTGCCTTGTCTTTTGCACTGATGTGCTAGGCTCCCCCATTATTGAGGATGGGGATATTTGTGGAGCAGCCTCCTCCGGTTAGTTGCGTAATTGTCCACTGCCATTCATAACTGGATACAGCAGGGCTGCAGAGCTTAGATCTGATCCGTTGGTTGAGGGATTACTTAGCTCTGACTATTGCATGCCGCTTATGCTGTTTGGCATGCAAGTAGTCCTGGCGTTGTCCTACATTATAGACAAAACGTTCAACTTGCAACATGGTCGAGGAGGGTTTGGTGTTAACTGTTGACACCCGGTTCGTTGGGGGTTGAGGGGGGAAGGGTGGTCCGATATCACCTGTTTTCCCCCCACCCCACTCCCAATCAGATATCACTCGGCCCACCCCTGCTCACCTCTATTGAAAAGTTGCTATGTATTGTACTGAGAAATATCGAGTCAGGAGGTGGGATAACATTGAAATAGATTATTGATGCCTTGCTTACAGTACTTGCCTACAGTGTAATGACAAAATGATTTATCAGTGGATTTACTTCAGCAATACTCAAGAGTACAGCCTAGTGTTCAAGACTGGCCTGAAAATCACTGACGCACACTCTTGTGCTTCCTACTCATGCTCTTTTACTAGCTCTATTTCCCTCAAAATTGTGCTCTTTCAGTGTGCTCTCTTATCTCATTTTCTTGCTCTTTTGCCCTTTACTCCCTCAGTGTGCTTTCTTTCCCTGTCTCTCTCTTTAATGCTGTCTCTCGCATTCTCCCTCTCTTTTCATACTCCCTCTCACATTCTCTCCCCCCCTCATTTTCTGTCTGTTTCTCTCTTTCTCATGCTCTATCTTCCTTTCTTTTCTCATTTGGATTGTCATTTTGTGGCAGTACAACGCTTAAATGCATAATGATGCCATTCGATTCCAATTTATAAAATTTGGCTGCAGTTTAACTGCAATGTGGGCTGACAGGAATGATCTGCAAGCTAGCTGAAACAGTGAATCGCACTGCACCCCCACCTCCCTGGCTGGACTGTGCCAGCTGGTGATGACGTGCTAACACTGCCTATTCCAATAATTGGGGCACAAGGAGAAGCAGCAGGCTGCGTTCCTCTAGTACTTTCAAACAGCTGCACTCCAAACTACACAGCAGCATTCCAAGAGGACATACAGTAAGCCGAGGGCACAGATTCATTTTATACCATTCCCACACTAATATACCACGCGATAGGGGAAACCTGGTGAGCCCAGGCCACAAATTCACTTTGAACTATTCCCATACTAGTGTATCGGACAGTGGGGAACATGCCATTAGAGGTTTTGCAAAATTTGTATGCCGGTGAGGCAGGGAAGATTTTGTTTTTTCCTTCATGGGATGGGGGCGTTGCTGATTAGGCCAGCATTTATTGCACATCCCTAATTGCCCTTGAGAACTAAGTAGCTTGTTAGGCCATTTCAGAGGACAGTTCAGAGTCAGCCACATTGTTGTGGGTCTGGAGTCACATGTAGGCCAGACCAGGGAAGGACAGCAGATTTCCTTCCCTAAAGGACATTAGTGAACCAGAAGGTTTTTTATGACAATCAACAAAGGTTTCATGGTCATTATTAGACTTCTAATTCCAAATGTCCACACACCGGATATATTTAACTCCCTCTGCAGTAAACCAGGCAAAATGTGTAATTGACTTACAACAGTGAATGCAGATTGGAAATAGACTTGCTTTTTAATTTCTGTTTATGTAAACTATCCTTCCTTATGCTTTTCAATTTGTCTGTCCCATTTGGCGTGTTTGCCACACCATCTTCCACCAATACTTTTCTACCCTAGTTCAGCTGGTTCCATTTTTATTTATCTAATCACAATCAAAGAATCACCTGCAATGACTTCTCTTCCCGCTGTCGCACTATTACCTCTGTGGTCCCTCAAGGATCTATCCTTGGTCCCTTCCAGCTTCCATTCCTTTTCCTTACAACTGTCTGAAGCTCAACAGATTGATGCTGAACCAGACTGTTTGCAACCTTGGTGTAATATTTGATCCAAAGATGAGCTTCCAACCACATATCCGCGCCATCACTAAGACTGCTAATTACCACCTCCGTAACATGGTCCAACTTCGCCCCTACCTCAGCTCATCTGCTGCTGAAACGCTCATCCATGCCTTTGTTCCCTCTAGGCTCGACTATGCCAATGTACTGGCCGACCTTCCCACCTTTTGCTCCCTCTGTAACCTTGAGGTCATCCAAAACTGTTGCCCATGTCCTTATTCGCATCAAGATCCATTCACCTATTACCCTTGTGCTTCCCCTACTTAATTCCTGGCCTTGATGTTAAAATTCTCATCTTTGTTTTCAAATCCCTCAATGGCCTCACCCTTCCCTAATTCAGTAATCTCCTCCAGCTCCATAACCTCTGAAATATCTGCACTGCTTTAATTCTGACCTTTTCTGGCACATCTTCAGATTTAATCACTCTATCATTGGTGGCTGTGCCTTTAGCTGCCTGGGCCTGAGCTCTGGGATTTTCTCATTAAATCTCTCCACTTCTCTACCTCTCTTTCCTCCTTAAAACATTCCTTAAAACCACCTTATTGACCAAACTTTTCGTCATCTGCCTATGTAATCCAGTGTTAATTTTTTGTTTGTGATGCTCCTGTGAAGCAACTTGGGATATTTTATATTATGGTAGATGTGCTATATAAATACACATTTTTGTTGTGGAGGCAGGAGTGGGGAGAGACTTCTTCACTGCATATTCAGCCAGCACTCTGCCCAGCTCAGAATTTTCTCCAAATTATTAGCAGGTGATTGAATGTGAGAATAGGGCTTCATTTCCGCAGATCTCTGGTGTCACGTTCTCAGTGGCCCAGTATCAGGGTGGAGGGATTGTAATGGCTGATTTATCAGCAGCTGTTGTCAGGTTGGTATAGGGTAGAAACATGACAGAAACTTTAATACCTTTATTTGGATTAGCTGTCTGCTGTGTGTGTGGATGCTGTGTGTTAGGGGGAGTCTCTGCTCCCTGTCTGCTTTGGATTTAGTGAGCTTCTTGAGGTGAAGAGATGGTATTAGCTGCACCACAGGACACTCCTCTGCCCTCCCCCCACCTCCGCTTGTTAGGTGACAGCTCTGAGCACTGCTCCCATCTCCAGCTTCCACCAAGTTACTGGCAGGAGAATGAGCGATGGGCATTCCTGAGCACTCCTCACAGCCAGAGGCTACCATTCCTGGAATTCAGATTGTAAAAATAATAAATGCTGATAGCTGATGATCTTGAAAGAACATAACAGAGCAAGAGAATGACCTTCAACCAGATCAGGCCATGCACCCGCACTCTCCGAGCAACAGACCACATCGTAGCATCTTTAATGTAGAAAAAAACATCTCATTGGGCTTCATTGGAGTATTACAGAATTTGACCCGCAAGAGGAAATATAAGGCCAGTTGACCAAAACATTGTCAAAGAGGTGGATTTTAAGAGAGAAAAAACTTGCATTTCTGTTGCACCTTTCACCACCATCAGATGTCCCAAAGGGCTTCAGAGCCAATGAAAAGTTTTTTGATTTGTTGGAACTGTTGTCAGAAACATAGCAACCAATTTGCGTACAGCAAGATCCCACAAACAACAATTTGATAAGGACAAAATCACTTGTTTTAATGATGTTGGTTGAGGCATAAGTATTGGCCTCAATTAACCATGGAAAACTCCGTACAGACAGTACTTCACTCCCTCTGTACTGCACTGAGTGTGTCAGTCTGAATTATGTGCTCAGGTTTCTGAACTGGGACTTGAACCCACAACCTTAAACGGGGTGCTCAGGTAGAAAGGCTTGGGGGCAATTTCACAGTGAGGGGATAAGTGGCTGAAAGAGTGGCAGCCAGTCTTGGGATGAAGGAAATGGGGGATGCACAAGTCTCTAGAGGTCTCAGAGGGCCGTAGAACTGTTGGAGATTAAAGAGAAGGAGAGAGGCCATACCGTGGTGCAGCAATGGTTTTCTGGAACTTACTAAGCCAAGCCATAATATTGCTGCTTGTTGTGGCTCTTTACCATTCTCAGGAGTTAAGTAACTGCTTTTCTGGTATAGAAATATTCCTCAAGGGTTAATTTTTTTCTGCCCTCCCACTTAAAACAAGAGTTGACTAGTGTAACTTGACAATGTGTCCATCTGACTCTCCTCATAACAACAGGATTAAATCAGTCTTTGACCACACAAGTGGCTAGTAATGAAAATGTGTGCCTGTTTGGGGAGTGTGATCTCCCTCTCTCAGTGTCCATTAATGTAAGTGCTTGTTTTTTAAATTGTGGTTTTTGGTCAGTGAGGCCAGTTAATATTGCAAGGAGTACCAAGTGTAACAGGCTACTGAACACATGAAAAAAGTTAGCTCCACAGACTCCTGCACTCCCCTCCTCACTGCCCCCTGTTTCACTCATGGACCAGCTACATCTCAGCCAGACAAAGCCAAATTTGTTTAATAAAGACCTGTGGTTTTGCTGGTCCCTGCATATTACATCTCTGAGGTGAAGAGTGACGTGGCAGGTCAGAATCCACATGAGACATGGATTCAATCCAAAACAAAGCCATTGATTTCATGGGGCCTGAACTATCAGCTGATTTGAAACAATAAATTGCATGCTAATATCCCCCAAGGCCATGAAATGATGGGGTGGAATTCCAATTCAAACACTTACTGCGTCAGTATGAGATTCCTGCACGGCTATTTAAAGAGGTGTTAACCCGTTTATTTTAAATGCTGGTTGCTGATGGTGTAAGTGTTTCCCCAGGACTTTACTTGAACTGATAATATATTCACTGCAATGCGGCAGTACATGTTTTTAAAAACACACACACTAAGTAATACTGACTTAGATGATGTTGGAACAGATGTTCCTGCCTTGGACAGAAAATCGGAAGGGTTCTCTTCCAGGCATGCGCTCCTCCTCATCCGATTCAATGCTCCCGACTCATCAAATACATACAAGAACAGCAGGATCTTTCTTGTTGACACCCCCTATCACTGCTCATTCCTAAAGTAAAGAGGGTGGAGAAGGGAAAGAGAATTTTTGCCCATTTCCTCCTCCTCCTCACTTGGTTTCCTTTGTTTTTGTTGCTCCTTTGCCTGACAGTCCCAGACGCATGATCTGTCCCCAGGCCTCCAGGGAAAGAACATGGATTTCTGCAGTGTCTTTCAGGATGTCCAAAAGCCAATAAATGTTGTTACTAGTGTGATGGCACCTCCAACAGTGCAGCACTTCCTCAGTACTAACAGTGTCAGCTTAGAATTTAATCTCTGGTGTCGGGCTTGAATTCATACATCAGTCAGCTTCTGATTCAGAGGCAAAGGTGTAACCGACAGAGTGGCAGCTGCCACCTCCTAGTGAAGACTTCTGGTTTGATTCGGGGCCACCTTCTCTGTGTCACACTGTATCAGTACCTTGACATACTGGACAATATAAAAGGAATGAATCTGGTTAAATTCTTGAGATTTAAAAAAAAATTGTTTTTTTTTGGCATGAATTTATTGTCTGAAGCGATTATGTCTGGTTTGTTTAAAAGTTTCACATTCAAAAAGAAATAAGATACCCGAGCTGAGTGCACAGCTCTAGATTGTGTGGCTGTTTCCCTACTTGCAGTGACCTCATACATCTGCTTGTGTTTGGAGTTGGTTATGTCTTCTTTCTGAGTTTGTGTGTGTATCTGAGTTAGAGTTTGTGTGTGTCCATTTGTGTGTGCGCGCGTGTGTGTGTGTTTTTAAAGTGACTTTATTAGGTTAATGTTGTTATGTAAATGAAGGTTGTATGTAGGTTTGAGAGTGTGCATCTGTTTCTGAGTGTGTGTGTGTGTGTGGGTTTGTGAGTGTTCTTGTATTTCTGTTTTTGACTGGTTTTGTGTGCATGTGTTTTTGTAAATGTACAGGGTAACAGCCTCAATATGTCATGTACATCTGTCAGACCTGGCAGAGTTTTACAGCAGCCCTGAGTGGGGGTTGTGATAGGGGCCGTGTGAGATCAGAGTCGGAGAGTTGAAAGTAGGTTATTTTGATTATTGCGGTACTGTTGCTGTGGGATCTTATTTCCATTGCATTTTGTCTGCAGCATATTACTGGCAGCTCTCATCATTGGGTGGCACCAGACCCATGTCCCACCTAGTTCTGCCTTATTCATTGGCTTTAAGTCATTAGTTAAAGTCTCATTTATCATGAGTTGAATTACAGGCTCGGCCCGTGCCATCTCCTTCCCCACATGGCATGGTTCCCGTGGAAGGAGAGAGAGAGGGCACCATGCAGTGAATGGACGTTTATAGCGATAGCTAGTCACCCATATCCCCTGCACTTGCTAGTAAGTTGGCTCAGTTGGCACCACTCTCTTCAGTCAGCAAGTTATGGGTCCAAGTCCTGCTCTGGGATTTGAGATCATAAACTAGCCCTAACAGGCGGTGTCCTTTGGTGGTGACATTAAACCAAGGCCCTGCCTGCCAATTAAATCTGTAACATGGAAACGATACTAATGGTTCTCAAATATTTTAAGTTGAAGGACCCCTTTTCTAATGGATTAGTCATCATAGACCCCCCCTACCTAAATAATACTGCATGAAGGAATTATGAAAGTGCTGCATGTAAAGAATTCTTTAACAATGCTTTTAAGGAAATAGGTATTTAATTAATTAAACATTGAATAAAACTCCACTCTCTTGAATAAGACTGAACTCACCTGGCACTGACCACTAGCCTTGGTAACTGCAAGTCTACCTGCCAATCTTCAAGCCACTGTCAGTGCTCCTCTGCCTCCGTTCCCCCACCTCAGTGAGACAGCCAGCCCACTCTGTGTTGCACATGAAGTGGCCGCACTCCACTTTTGCCTCTTGGCTCACACTTAGCCATCTCTGTCTACCACACAGTAGCCTACTCCTGACTATGGCACCTATCTGTAACACATCGGCTGCTTGGTAAACATCTTCAGACTGTTTCCGTGCTGCTTCATGCTCTCGTCTGGACCTGGAAAAATTTATCAACTTTGCTTCCAATTTCCACCCCTCCATCACCTTCACATGGTCCATCTCTGACACTTCCCTTCCCTTCCTTGACCTCTCTGTCTCAATTTCTGGTGATAGACTATCCACCAATATCCATTACAAGCCCATCAACTCCCACAGCTACCACGACTACAGCTCCTCACACCCTGCTTCCTGTAAGGACACCACCCCATTCTCTCAGTTCCTTCACCTCCGTCGCATCTGTTCCGATGATGCCACCTTTCAAAACAGTGCTTCTGACATGTCTTCCTTCCTCCTTAGCCGAGATTTCCCACCTACGGTGGTTGACAGGGCCCTCAACCATGTCAGACCCATCTCCCGTGCCTCTGCCCTCACACCTTCCTCTCCCTCCCAGAACCATGATGGGGTCCCCCTTGTCCTCACTTATCACCCCACCAGCCTCCGCATTCAAAGGATCATCCTCCGCCATTTCCGCCAACTCCAGCATGTTGCCACCACCAAACACATCTTCTTTTCACCACTCCATCGGCGTTCCGTAGGGACCGCTCCCTCCAGGACACCCTGGTCCACTCTTCCATCACCCCCAGTACCTCATCCCCCTCCCACGGCACCTTCCCATGCAATCGCAGCAGGTGTAACACCTGCCCCTTTACCTCCTCCCTCCTCACCGTCCAAGAGCCCAAACACTCCTTTCAGGTGAAGCTGCACTTCACTTGCACTTCTCTCAATTTAGTCTACTGCATTCGCTGCTCCCAATGTGGTCTCCTCCACATTGGAGAGACCAAACACAGACTGGGTGACCGCTTTGTGGAACACCTTTGGTCTGTCTGCAAGCATGACCCAGACCTTCCTGTCACTTGTCATGTCAACACTCCACCCTGCTCTCATGTGCACATGTCTGTCCTTGGCCTGCTGCAATGTTCTGGACCTAACATTCAGTTCAACAACTTCAGACCATGAACTCTCTCCTCCATCCTCACCCCATTTTTATCCCCTTTCTTCAATATTCATTTTTATTTTTTTCCACTTATTTTTATTATTATTATTTTTATTTATTTTCATTTTTATTCATTGTTTTATCCCCACCTTTTAACCTATTTTCCCCACCACCGTTCTCCCGCAGCCCCCCCCCCCCCCCCCCCCCCCCCCCCCCGCCAAAGGGCCATCTGTCACTTGTTCATGTTGTTCTTTTCAGAGTGTTTACCCTGGTCTGGCTATTATTGCGTTCTGATTTCTATCCTTAATGTCACCATCAGCACCTCCTTTAGCCAGTATCACCACCATTAACACCCCTTTGCCCTTTTGTTTATGACATCTTTGGCATCTCTCCTTTGCCTCCACCTATCGCTGGCCTTCTGTCAAACTTCACCTGCTCCACGCCCCTTAAACAGCATAAATTTCACCACATTTTTATTTCTCTTTAGCTCTGAAGAAGAGTCATACGGACTCGAAATGTTAGGTCTGTCTCACTCTCCACAGATGCTGTCAGACCTGCTGAGTTTCTCCAGCATTTTTTGTTTTTGTTTCAGATTTCCAGCAGCTGCAGTATTTTGCCTTTATCTTTCAGATTACAGATAGTTGTTTGGTAGTACAGAACTTGAGTGTTGCTGAAAAAAGACATTTTTTGTCTAAGTTTTTCAGGACAATTTGTAAGAATACCAAATGTAGAGGGAACAACAATTTATACTGTATGAGAAGAGTGTGTTAATTGATTGACAAGTGGACTCTGAACAGTAGAGGCATTGCCATGGAAGATACATCAGTTGATGGTGACTGACAGTTAACTGCCAAACATTGTTTGAAATTTAAACCAGGTAACTTGACTCTGATTGGTCAAGACATTGCCCTGAGCAATGAACCAGCGAATGGCTGTCACTTATTTTGTTTAGTTGAAACTCACGCAATATGTGTACATGTTTGTGAGAGCTGGGCCTAGAGAGGATCCCATGGCAACATCATCTGTTTGGGTATACATGGTACCATTAAAACTGACTCAACTGTGCGATTTGCTGAGTTGATAAATTTGATGAATACTGACTTGCGCAATAGTGGCAGGTC
The DNA here is from genome assembly GCF_017639515.1 of Carcharodon carcharias. NCBI lineage: Eukaryota > Metazoa > Chordata > Chondrichthyes > Lamniformes > Lamnidae > Carcharodon > Carcharodon carcharias. The sequence continues at coordinate 112,302,079 of NC_054486.1, forward strand.
TAGATCGCCATGATATAGTGCTGCAGCACAAATATTTAATTTTTTATTCATTCACAGGATGTGGGCTTTGCTGGCTGGGCCAGCATTTATTGCCCATTCTAATTGCCCCTTGAGAAGGTGATGGTGAGCTGCCTTCTTGAACCACTGCAGTCCGTGTGGTATAGGTACACCCACAGTGCTGTTAGGAAGGGAGTTCCAGGATTTTGACCCAGTGACAGTGAAGGAAAAGCAATATATTTCCAAGTCAGGATGATGAGTAACTTGGAGGGGAACCTCCAGGTGGTGGTGTTTCCATCTATCTGCTGCCCTTGTCCTTCTAGATGGTAGTGGTCATGGGTTTGGAAGGTACTGTCTAAGCAACCTTGGTGAATTCCTGTAGAGCATCTTGTAGATGGTACACACTGCTGCACTGCGGTGGTGGAGGGAGTGAATGTTTGTGGATGTGGTGCCAATCAAGCGGACTGCTTTGTTCTGGATGGTGTGCAGGTTCTTCAGTGTTATCGGAGCTGCACTCATCCAGGCAAGTGGGGAGTATTCCATCACACTCCTGACTTGTGTCTTGTAGATGGTGGACAGGCTTTGGAGAGTCAGAAGGTGAGTTACTTGTCACAGGATTCCTAGTCTCCAATCTGCTCTTGTAGCCACAGTACTTATGTGGCTAGTCCAGTTCAGTTTCTGGTCAATGGTAAACCCCAGGTTGTTGATAGTGGGGGATTCGGTGATGGTAATGCCATTGAACTTCAAGGCATGATGGTTGTATCCTTTCTTGTTGGAGATGGTAATTGCCTGACACTTGTGTGGCACAGATGTTACTTGCCACTTGTCAGTCCAAGTCTTGATATTGTCCAGGCCTTGCTGCATTTGGACATGGACTGTTTCAATATCTGAGGAGTCGTGAATGGTGCTGAATATAGTGCATCAGTGAACATCCCCACTTCTGACCTTATGATGGAAGGAAGGCCATTGATGAAGCGGCTGAAGATGGTTGGGCTGAGGACACTACCCTGAGGAACTCCTGCAGTGATGTCCTGGAGCTGAGATGACTGACCTCCAACAACCACAACCATCTTCCTTTGTGCTAGGTATGACTCCAATCAGCAGAGAGTTTTCCCCTGATTCCCATTGACTCCAGTTTTGCTAGGGCTCCTTGATTCCACACTCGGTCAAATGCTGCCTTGATGTTGAGGGCAGTTACTCTCACCTCACCTCAGGAGTTCAGTTCTTTTGTTCATGTTTGAATCAAGGCTGTGATGAGGTCAGGAGCTGAGTGACCCTGGTGGAACCCAAACTGGATGTCAGTGAGCATGTTATTGCTAAGCTAGTGCCACTTGATAGCACTGTTGATGACCCTTTCCATTACTTTACTGATGATGGAGAGTAGACTGATGGGGCGGGAATTGGCCGGGTTGGATTTGTCCTGCTTTTTGTGTACAGGACATACCTGGGCAATTTTCCACATTGCTGGGTAGATGCCAGTGTTGTAGCTGTACTGGAACAGCTTGGCTAGGGGCGCAGCAAGTTCTGGAGCACAAGTCTTCAGTACTATTGCCGGAATATTGTCTGGGCCCATAGCCTTTGCAATATCCTGTGCCTTCAGCCGTTTCTTGATATCACGTGGAATGAATCAAATTGGCTGAAGACTGGCATCTGTGATGCTGGGGACCTCCAGGGGGGGCCAAGATGGATCATCCACTCGGCCCTTCTGGCTGAAGGTTATTGTGAATGCCTGTTGGGTTCCATGAGAAATGTGCCTTTGATGGAATGACACCTAACCTCCTCCCTCTTGCATGCATTTCCGATATGTGAATGATACATTTGCTTTATTTAAATCTGCAGCAGTATGTAATAATTTCCTTGCATGTCTTATGGGTTTCACCCTGTGCTCAAATTCATCTTTGAAATGGAGCAGTCTAATCAATTCCCCTTCCTTGATGTACCAGTTTAGAAGTCTGCCAGGGGGTTCTCTACCATGGTTTATCGTAAGCCTACCTTCACTAGGATTAGGATTCTTACAGTTCCACGCGCTATGAGATTGACCTTACTGGCAATCTTGTAAAAATGGCCTGATTCATTTCATTTGCTCACCATGCAAGCTTGATGCTGAAATAGGGGCATCCTTTGATTTTGATCATTTCGTGCTGTATATCACACAAACTCATGAACAGGCCTAAGGCTCTCACTTTCAGCCCTGAAAAGTACCCAGTCTACCACAGATTACTCTGAAAGGGCAAGATATCTCAAAAATGAGTAACAGGTGAAGCTAGCCGTTTCACGCTACTACTATGCAGTAACAACACGAGTGGTATTCACCACTATCAGGATGCTGCCGATAAGCCAAAAAGACGTTCTGCCTATCACACAAATGAATGATGTGGTATAGGAATCTCAGTGCCAGTGTGATGCTGGGTATGTAGGCCGTACATCCCAAAGACTGGCAGATCGTAACAAACAGCATGTCCCAGCCACTGTTTGTAATGGGCAAGGTCCAGACCGTACCCAACCAGCCTGTGGTTGCAAAACTCAAAACACGTGTCCAACATTAGATGTGATTCCGCGATTGGACAGCATTTGCTAGCCAATTGTCAGTGTGCTAAGACTTATGCTGACAACCAATTTAAGATTGTCAGTAGAGCTCGCAGTGTGGTGCATTTCTGTGTACTGGAAGCTACACAAATCAGTACACAGGGCCCTGTTCTTTGCAGAGAGAAAGAACATGTACACACATACGCCTGCTCCAGCTAACAAAAACAGTAATAGCCATTCACTGGTTCATTCTTCAGGGCAATGTCTTGACCAATCAGAGTCAAGTTGCCTAATTTAAATTTCAAACAGTGCTTGCAGTTAACTGTCAGTCATCATCAACTGGTGCATTCCCCATGGCAATCAATGTCCACTTGCCAACCAATCAGCACTCTCTTCTCATATAGTATAAATTGGTGTTCCCTTTACATTTGGTATTCTTGTGAATTGTTCTGATGAGTACAAGATGAAATGCTTTGACAAAAAATGTCTCTTTTTCAGCTGCAGTACTTTCAGATTATTTTGAAGATCCCATGGAAAGATTTTACAGACCCCCCCAGGGGTCTGCAGACCCCAGTTTGGGAACTACTGGCTGCATGTTTAGGCCAAATGAGATCTAGTGGTTGGAGGGTTATTCATCTGAACTATTACATATCTTTATCAAAAATGTAACATGGTTTTCACAGAACGTGCTTTTCTTTCTGTGACTAGAATTGAGCTAAGGAGGCACCTGGGAAATCTGATAGAAGCGAATCCCACTGGTCAGTCTGCCATTAACCAGTATCAGCAACAGAAGGGTCAGAGAGAGATCAAGTCAACTTTTTATCCAGAGGAATATTGGGACATAGAATGTCCAACCAGAAACTGGGGAAGGACAGAATCCATAATGGCTTTCAAACAGGAAATGGGTAAATATTTAGAGAGGAAAAGATGTGAAAGGGAAACGGAAAGGGCAAGGGAATGAGACAGAAGGGAGAGGTCTTTGGGAGGGAGGGAAAATGGGTTATGCATGAGGGGAAATAGCAGGAAAGTGGGACTAAGGGGTACAAATTCCAAGGTGCTGCACCAGGAGTGCATATCACTAAATTTCATAGCACCAGATTTTTGACCCATTGGTGGTCAAGGGTCATGCCTGGCAGTGTGCGGCCTAATGAAACATGAAGCTCTGTGAGATTTAGCTGATCAGCACAGCACCTGTGACCTGTGGAGCTGTTCCAAGCACTCAGAGGCAACCCAGGTATTAGCCAGTGGGCAGTCTTTCACCATGATGGCCGGTGAACTGTCTGATCCCACTATAATCATCAAAGGCTCTGTCCTCAACAGAAATATCGATGCTGGAAATCTGAAATATGAGTAGAGAAAGCTGGACATACACAGTGTCTGAGAGCGAGGAAAGGCAGGTTATCCTCTGATGATTCATCTAACCTGAAACACTAGCCTCTTTCAATAATGACAGGCCTGTTGTTTGTTTCCAACATTTTTTCATTTTATGCCAAATATGACCAATTTTTGGGAATTTGTGTAAATTTGACAGTTAAGATGGTTCATTTCTTAAAAAAACACCATTCCTCCTTTACCAGTCTCCTTCTCTGAAGGTACAGGTGCAGGGCTAGCAGGGGGTTGGGGTGGGGGTACATTTGAACAAGTGTTAGTTGCCTTGCTCAAATTACCATTCTTTACATGTTAGCCTGGCTAATTGACATTTGAAAACATCCGAGCTAAGCTTGGTCCTCTCTTTTTCTACCAACCCCACCTCTCCACCCATTCACAGGAGTAGTGGTCAATGATAAGAGACACAAATCTCAGGTATCTTTCCCTCCTTGGTCAGCTGGCTGTGAAACCAGCTGCGCCTGGCATATCCAAGTGAGCTTAGCTGGCTCAGTGCTGATCTGGGTAGAATTTGATACCTTCCTGGCCTTTGTAGTTTGGTTGCTCACTGAGCAGTCAGGGAGTCATCAGTATCATTTTTACAAATTTATAGATGTTTAAGTTAACCCACCAACAAGTTTCTGACTGGCTCGTAAACTTTCAGGTGCCAGCTAACTGTTTGCAGGAAGTGTTTACGTTGATCTAAGGCTGGTGTAGATAGGGAAATAGTTACTGACAATCTGCTTCACATTTTTCTCCACCATTTCTCACTCTCAGGAGCACAATGGGTCTCATCAGAGTAAAGAGATATCCTGCACTTATTTCCACTTTCAGTAGTGTCTGCCTGTCTTTCTCAACTTTCCTCGATCTCTCTTCTTTTCACCCACTGTCCTGATGTAGGCATCCCTGGCATTTGTTGCCTATAATTGCCCTTGAGAAGGTGGTGGTGAGCTGCCTTCTTGAACTGCTGCAGTCCATGTGGTGTAGGTACACTCACAGTGCTGTTAGGGAGGGAGTTCCAGGATTTTGACCCACCGACAATAAAGGAACGGAGATCTAGTTCCAAGTTAGGATGATGTGTGGCTTGGAGCGGAACTTGCAGGTGGTGGTGTTTCCATGTGTCAGCTGCCCTTGTCTTTCTAAGGTGGTAGAGTTTGCCGGTTTCGAAGGTGCTGTCGAAGTACCTTTGGTGAGTTGCTGCAGTGCACCTTGGGTACACACTGCTGCCACTGTGGGACAGGGCCTAGATATTGATCTGTTCTCTCCTGGATGATGTCAAGCTTTTTGAGTGTTGTTATGGCTGCATTCATCTAAGTGAGAAAGGAGGTGAGTTTGTCATAGCAGGTACTCAGCTTCTGCCCTGTAATGTGTTGCTACTGGCAGGTCCAGTTAGGCTCTGGGCAATGGTGACCTTCAAGAGCTTGATGATAATTCCCTGTTATTTAAATACTGAAGGCATAACGAGCCACTGTCACTAGCGAGGATCAGAAAAATCCCTTCATTTTGTGATAGCTTCCTCACCTGCCATATATGTTTTTCACTTTTTGTTTTGTGGAGAGCCCAATTAAGGTTTTCAATATTTTTGTTGAATTTTTTTTTACTCCTTCATAGTATGGTTGGAGGGGCCTGGAGGTGGGGAGTGAGGGGGGAAACGTTGGGTGAGGGGAACCGCACACTGAGCAAGGGGATGCTAGAAGGAGGGACCGAGGACTGGGCGAGGGGGTGCCAGGGCCAGGGTTAGGCAAGGAGATGTGCCACAACCAGAATGAGCAAGAGGGTGTGCCACAACCGGAATGAGCAAGAGGGTGTGCCACGGCCGGGATTGGGCGAGGGGGATGTGTTACAGCCGAGACTGGGCGAGAGGCTGTGCACATCTGGGGTTGGCCGATGTTTCCAGAGTTTGGCCAGTGGTATTTGGATGGATGATGAGTGATGCTCATGAGCAGGGATGTGTGGCACCGACCCCACTCTGCTTCAGCGAATGAAGCCTAACCAGTGCAAGCAAAGAATTAGATCCTCATGGCATTTAGTCTGCCGATTTTTATTCCATCATGTATGCCAGCCCCCTCCCCCCACCGATCTCCCCTCCATCCCCGTTACCCCCTCCCGCGCCATACCTCTTCCCCTGTTTGTGCCCCTCCCCCCCCAGTATCTCCATCACATGTGTGTTGATGTCATCAATTTCTCACTTTCCTCCAGTAGATCAGTGACAGGACAAAACTCGGATTGAGTGTCCTGAGCATTGAATGTTGTTGGAGAGAGGACGGGAGGAGAGTAGGGCAGATTGTGAGAAGATTGATCATTGAACCCAATTCTGCAAACATTTGGTCTCAGTGCTAACAAGTTAACTGCGAGCAGGCAGAAATCACCGGCCTCCCTACTTCCCTTCCTCCCGGTTGACAGTAAGAAGCACCCTTGGTGAGACGTTAGTGAGTATAAATGGAGGTGTCTTCAGACTGTGCTGCTGCTGCTGTGTGTGTTTGATTCCAGCTCTGGATGCCAAAGCAAACAGTGATCTTTCTTTGACGGGCCTGATGGAATGTGAACAATGTGGAGCAGTTATTAGATAATGGGTCTGGAGCAGGCCGCTATCATTGACGCCAGTGGAATGCGTTCCGTGTGCCAGGAGGAAGGCACACCTTTCAAATTAATCATGACCTGGGGCATTCCTGATCCGCAGAATGTGCCGTGAGCTGCAGGTTTTCTACAGATGGTGTTGGTATCCCTGAGTCCCCCTGATTTTTGCCACAATGCAGCCCTGGGCACCTCCCCCTCCCCAACCACACGCAACCGGCTCAATGCATGTCCCGCTTATCGTGGTCCTGGTCTTGAAACACGATAGCTGGCTGATCTCATGCAGAAACCTGACCTGTAAATCAAACATATACACAGTGGGAGCATTACAGCAGCACACGATAGCTGGCGCTCAGCCACTGCGACCAGACTGGACTCAGAGAGCAGAAAAGAAAGAAAGAATCCCTTGGACACTCAGAGTAAATGCTGAAAATACACAGCAGCTCTGGCAGCACCTGAGAGAGAGAAAGCAGTTTAACCCTTGGAAAGGGGTGAATCATGCTGTATTGACAGGACCCAAATGCTCAGTCTCATTTCACATGTTGTCAGGCATGCTGGGTATATCCAGTGGGTTTACCGTTGAATGGGAGCTGGGAAGAGGATGGGCACACAGGATTAAGACTGTAGGTGTCAGCCCTGGCTCAGTGGGCAATCAGAAAGCCATGGGTTCAAATCCCATTTCAGAGGCTAGAGCACGTAAAAACAGAGAGTCCCGCCAAAACTCAGCAGGTCAGACAGAATCTGTGGAGAGAGAAACAGTTAATGTTCGAGTCCAAATATGGCTCTTCTTCAGAACTCAGAACTGTGTAACATTTCTAAAGAGGAATTTTATGATTTTCTTTCTCTCATAATTTGTAACTAAATAGATCAGAAGCCTCTATGGGTAACTTTGAAAGGCTGATAATTGTCAATGATTAGATTGGCGGGGGGAAACTAAAAGCTGTGCCAATTGGCAGTTGCACTTTTCTTTCCATCCTGGACCACCCCCTCTCCCCCACAAACCCCCCTCTGCTCCACCGCACCAGTTTACACCTTGTTAAGTACCCCTGAGTAACTTATTTCACCCAGGAAACACTTGCAAATGGAGTCGTTGTTGCCATCAGGCCTCACCAAGGATCGTTTCTCCTGCTTCTTCCGGCACAGATTGTTTTTCCCTGGAATAAAAGCAGAAAACGCTGGAAAGACTCAGCAGGTCAGGCAGCATCTGTGGAGAGAGAAACAGAGTTAAATGTTTAAGGATGTGTTTATTCAGATTTCCAGCCTCCGCAGCAGTTTGCCTTTTCCTGGCACAGTTTACCATCTCCCCCCCGTCCCCCCCCCAGAGTTTGGTGCTGGGCTCACTCCACCTGAATATTTAAGTCAGGAATCTGCCATTGGTTTTGCTCTATGGTTACATAGAGTTTTCCTGTCCTCAAACTGGCTGCTTGCAGTTTCCTTCCCCAGTGCGGAGCAAGGCGAGAGACAAGAGCCCGAGATCCAGTGCTTTTTTCACGACCAGCCCGTGCGACAAGAAACTGAAGTAAAAACAAAAATTGCTGGAAAAACTCAGCAGGTCTGACAGCACCTGTGGAGAGGAAGACAGAGTTAACGTTTTGAGTCCGTATGACTCTTCTTCAGAACTAATGAGAAATAGAAATGTGGTGAAATATAAGCTGTTTAGGGGAGTGAGGACAGGTGGAGCTGGATAGAAGACCAGTGATAGGTGGAGGCAAAGGAGAGATTGCAAAAGATGTCATAAACAAAAGGTCAAAGGGGTGTTGATGGTGGTGATATTAGCTAAAGGATGTGCTAATGGTGACATTAAGGGTAGAAAGCAGGATGAGCAAGGTACAGATAGCCCTAGTGGGGGTGGGGTGGGGGGGAAGGGATCGAAATAGGCTATAAGGTGGAGATGAAACAACGGATGGAAATAAATTTTATAAATAATAATAGAAATAGGTGGGAAAAGAAAAATATATTTATATAAAAAAAATAATAATTATTAGAAAAAAGGGGATCCAAAAGGTGGTGAGGATGGAGGAGAGAGTTCATGGTCTAAAGTTGTTGAACTCAATATTCAGTCCGGAAGGCTGTAAAGTGCCTAGTCGGAAGATGAGGTGCTGTTCCTCCGGTTTGCGTTGAGCTTCACTGGAACAATGCAGCAGGCCAAGGACTAACATGTGGGCTTGAGAGCAGGGTGCTGTGTTGAAATGCCAAGCGACAGGGAGGTCTAGGTAATGCTTGCGGACAGACCGAAGGTGTTCTGCAAAGTGGTCACCCAGTCTGCGTTTGGTCTCTCCAGTGTAGAGGGGACCGCATTCGGAGCAGCGAATGCAGTAGACTAAATTGAGGGAAGTGCAAGTGAAATGCTGCTTCACTTGAAAAGAGTGTTTGGGCACTTGGACAGTGAGGAGGGGGGAAGTAAACGGGCAGGTGTTGCACCTTCTGCGGTTGCATGGGAAGGTGCTGTGGGAGGGGATTGAGGTGTAGGGGGTGATGGAGGAGTGGACCAGGGTGTCCCGGAGGGAACGATCCCTGCGGAATGCCGCCAAGGGGGGTGAAAGGAAGATGTGTTTGGTGGTGGCATCATGCTGGAGTTGGTGGAAATGGTGGAGGATGATCCATTGAATGTGGAGGCTGGTGGGGTGATAAGTGAGGACAAGGGGACCCTATCATGGTTCTGGGAGGGAGAGGAAGGTGTGAGGGCGGATGTGCAGGAGATGGACCGGACACGATTGAGGGCCCTGTCAACCACCGTGGGTGGAAAACCTTGGTTAAGGAAGTAAGATGAGTTTAAGGAGAAATTGTTCAGTGAGAAAGCAAGTTCAGCAAGGCAGAGGAGAGTAGTGGTGGATAGGGATTGTTCGGGCCTCTGTCTGAGGAAGAAGCAGAGACCCCTCAGGCCATCCTGGTGGGGGATGGAGGTGTAGAGGGATTGGACGTCCATGGTGAAGAGGAGATGGTTGGGGCCAGGGTACTGGAAATTGTTGACATGATGTAGGGTATCAAAGGAATCGCAGATGTGGGTGGGAAGAGACTGGACAAGGGGAGAGAGAATGGAGTTAAGATAGGAAGAAATGAGTTCCGTGGGGCACGAACAGGCTGACACAGTCGGTCTGCCGGGACAGTCCTGTTTGTGGATTTTGGGTAGGAGGTAGAAGTGGGCCGTCCGAGGTTAGGAGACTATGAGGTTGGAAGCTGTGGAGGGAAGATCTCCAGAGGAGATGAGGTCAGTGACAGTCCTGGAAACAATGGCTTGATGTTCAGTGGTGGGGTCATGGTCCAGGGAGAGGTAGGAGGAAGTGTCTGCAAGTTGGCGCTCAACCTCTGCGAGGTAGAGGTCAGTGCGCCAGACAACAACAGCACCACCCTTGTCAGCAGGTTTGATGACAAAGTCAGGGTTGGACTTGAGAGGACGGAGTGCAGCAAGTTCAGAAAGAGACAGATTAGAGTGGGTGAGAGGAGCAGAGAAATTAAGACAACTAATGTCACACCGACAGTTCTTGATGAAAAGATCAAGAGCAGGTAAGAATCCAGAGGGAGGGGTGCAGGTGGATGGAGAATATTGGAGGCGGGTGAAAGGATCCGTTGAACAGGGGGAGGACTCCTGCCCAAAGAAATGAACACGGAGACAAAGGCGGCGGAAGAAGAGTTCAGCATCGTGCCGAACCTGGAATTCATTGAGGTGAGGGCGTAAGGGTATGAAACTGAGTCCTTTGCTGAGCACTGAACATTCAGTATCAGAGAGGGGAAGGTCAGGGGGTGAATACACGGCTGGGGCTGGAATTGGAAAATGGGATGGGGTCAGAGGGACGGGCAGGGGTGGAAGCTCCTGATGGGCGTTGGTGTCAATGAGTTGTTGGAGCTTGCGTTCCTTTGCATCCTGAAAGAAAGAGACTAAGTTTCTTGTTAAGGCATCGGATGGACGAAGAATAAAATTAAACTGGGGGCAAGGACAGCTTAGAGATGGGGTGAGTTGGTGCTGCTGGAAGGAGGGGTAATATGGCTGTGAAAGCAAGTTTTAGTAACCACCTTGTCAAACACCAGGAAAGAAATGGAAAGCAATGAAGGTGAACAGGGCAAAAGAGACAAGTGGAAATCCTGTCGGAGAGAAGAGCAGTACTACTTCAGGGTAGGCATTCCTGGAAGAGAAGTGGCAGTCAATTAAACGCAAAGATAAAAGCAAAATACTGCGGATGTTGGAAATCTGAAACAAAAAGAAAAATTGCTGGCAAAACTTAGCAGGTCTGACAGCATCTGTGGAGAGGAAGACAGAGTTAACGTTTTGAGTCCATATGACTCTTCATCAGAACTCAAGAAACTGAAGTATTTCCTCTGACACAAACCTGTGACAGTTCTGCCCTCTCTTTGTTCAGGGATCTCTCATCCTCTTGCTGCAGGTCAAAGTCAACAATGCATGTTTAAGTTGGTGGATTTCCCAATCGACCCAGACCATCAGGGTCAGTTTCTGCTTGTCAGCTGTTTAACTCCTGTTCAGCAGTGCCTCTTAAACCTGTGATCTGAACCACCTAGAAGACTAGGGGAGCAGGTGCATGGGAACATCACCAACTTCAAGTTCCCCTTTATGTCACACACCTGACTTGGAATGATATCACCGTTCCTTCGCTGGTGATGGGTCAAAATTCAGGAACTCCTTCCCTAACAGCAATTTGCACCACACAGACTGCAGTGATTCAATAAGGCAGCTCACTGTCACCTTCTCAAGGGCGAATTGGGTTGGGCAATAAATGTTGGCATAGCTGTTGTGCCCATATCCCTTATTCACTTTCTAAACTGGTCTGTGTGTAGGATCACATGAAAGGGTCATAAGCGTATATAGCATAGCCTCAGTGCTAATTAGTGTGGCTACACTGGATTTGAAATGTGTGCAGTTCCACACTGTGTCTGCCCTACATCGCAGCTTGTGTGGAAATAGTGAGACAGTATGTTTGGCTGCCAGTTTGTCCCAGCTCAGCAGAGAGGTATTATACAGCATACAAGAACTCCCTGTGGAATGAGAAGGATATTTTGTAGGAAATGTCTATCAGGTTTCCCCGAGATTTCATGGACCTGCTATGTGTGGTATTTTTGCAGAAACATAAGGACGTGTTATTTTAAATTAAAAAGCCGAGTAATCATAGATACTCATCATAATGGAGTAGAATCTTGTTGTCACAAGGGTAAGGCATTATTGAGATTGAAATAGAGCAGTGTGAGTGTTAGATCATTTCACACACATTTCTGATGAATTCCGAGTTCTTCAAAGTAAGGAAAAACAGTGTGCCTTTTAGTTCAAAACACTCATGGGCAGATACAGCATGGTTTCGAAACAGAGGAAAGCTCCCTTTACACTGTCCCTGTCAAACACTTACAGGGCAGCTACAGTTCACATCAGGTGCATTGTGATCCTCTACCTCTGCTGCTTCACAAGGTTGAAAGTGACTCTAGTTAATGATCCTGTTTGCCTGTGACCCTTCTCGAAAGCAGTGGTGAATTGAGCAGCTATGGACACAAACGTACGAGGAACCTTGCTGAAACTGATGAACTAATTTGGGTTGGGGCCTGGCCAGCTGTCTGAAAAGTGAGATCTTTATCCCGTTTGCCTGCACTGGTTTCAAGCCAAGGCCACAGAGGTGAAAGTTAGAGCCCTAACAAACCTGGCGACCAGCCCTTCTGGTTTAGCTGTCATTTGTTGCTATTTCCCTGATGTGGCAGATGTTGGCCTTTTGCCTTTTTGTGGTTAGTGGGATCGCTCACTGCAGATATGTAGAAAGTCATTACTAATCAGGCAGCAGTTATATAACCTTTGTATTTGGGTTGATTTAAAGAATGGTCAAATAGCTTCATTCCTTCATTTGTGATCGAGCTTCTTTAGCCAGATGTCCCACTATTTCCCTACTCTTCTCCACCCCCAACCGATCTATGTATTTAGCATGAGTTTTAACAAAATCATTTTATATGGCGCACTTCTAGTTTGTAACTAAAAGCTGTTATGTGCCTTTTTAGTTATCAGTGCACCCACAAAATTGAATCTGGATTTTAGATATTGTAGGGCACGGACATAGGAACAGGTGGAGGCTATTACAATCCTGGAACCCTGACTCCATTAGATCATGGCTGAGCTGTACCTCAGCTCTTTTTCACATCTTAGCTCCAGATCCCTCAATATCCTTGCATACCAAAAATCTTATCAATTTCATTATTGAAAGATCTAGTTGACCTCCAGCATCCCCAGTCCTATGAGGGTATGAGCTCTAGATTTGCCATTATCCTTTTGTGGAAAAGTGTTCCTGAATGATTTGGTTTTTAATTTTAAGCTTGTGTCCCTCATTCTACTTTCTCCCACCAGAGGAAATGGTTGATCTGTATCGCCCTTTTAACATTTGATCAGATCACTTCTGAACCTTCTAAGCTCAAGCAAATATAAGCTAGGTTTATGCAATCTGTCCTCACAAATTAACACTTGAAGTTGTTTTTTTTATTCATTTATGGGATGTGAGTGTCACTGGCTAGCTCAGCATTTATTGCCCATCCCTAGTAGCCCTTGAGAAGGTGGTGGTGAGCTGCCTTCTTAAACCGCTGCAGTCCTGTGGTGTAGGTACACCCACAGTGCTGTTAGGAGGGAGTTCCAGGATTTTGACCCAGCAACAGTGATGGAACAGCGATAGATTTCCAAGTCAGGATAGTGAGTGCTTGGAGGGGAACTACGAGGCAGTGATGTTCCCATGTATCTTGTGCCCTTGTCCTTCTAGATGGTAGCAGTTGTGGGTTTGGAAGGTGCTGCTGAAGAAGCCTTAGTGATTTTCTGCAGTGCACCTTGTAGATGGTACACACTACTGCCACTGTTGGTTGTGGAGGAAGTGAATGTTTGTGGAAGGGGTGCCAATCAAGCAGGCTGGTTGGTGTCAAGCTTCTTGCGTGTTGTGGGAGCTGCACTCATCCAGGCAAGTGGAGGGTATTCCATCACACTCCTAACTTGTGCCTTGTAGATGGTGGACAGGCTTTGGGGAGTCAAGAGGTGAGTTACTCTTATATCATCAATCGGAAAAACATTCAATCAACGCCCACTGCTCTCGGTTTGCTGTTGTTTAACCAGCTTTCAAATCATTCTGCCACATTTCCTTTAATATTGTGTGCCTCATCTTACATACAAACATATGAATTAGTTGCTGGAGTGGGCCACTCAACCCCACAAGCCTGCTCCTCCATTCAACAAGATCATGGCTGAATTGTAACCTCAACCCCACATTCCCACCTACCCCTGATGACCTTTCACACCCTTGTTAATCAAGAATCTATCTAGCTCTGCCTTAAAAGATAGTCAAGAACTCTGCTTCCACTGCCTTTTGAGGAAGAGAGTTCCAAATACTCAACCCTCTGAGAGAAAAAAATTCTCCTCATTTTGTCTTAAATGAGTGACCCCTTATTTTTAAACAGTGACCCCCTAGTTCTAGATCCTCCCACAAGAGGAAACATCCTCTCCACATTCACCCTGTCAAGACTCCTCAGGATCTTAAAGGTTTCAATTAAGTTGCCTCTTACTCTTCTAAACTCCAGTGGATACAATTCTAACCTGTCCAGCCTTTCATCATAAGACAACTCTCCCAATCCTGATATTAGTCTAGTAAACCTTCTTTGAACTGCTTCTAATGCACTTACATCTTTTTTTAAATTAGGAGACCAGTACTGTACACAATACTCCAGGTGTGGTCTCACCAATGCCCTGTACAACTGAAGCATAACCTCCCTACTTTTGTAATCAATTCTTCTCTCAATAAATGATAACATTCTATTAGCTTTCCTAATTACCTGCATTCTAACCTTTTGTGATTCATGCAGTAGGACACCCAGATCCCTCTGAACCTCAGAGCTCTGCAATCTCTCACCACTTAGATAATAAGCTTCCTTTTTATTCTTCCTGCCAAAATAAATGATTTCACATTTGCCCACACTATACTCCATTTCACCTCTTCCCTCATTATATTTTCCTGCCAACCAGAAAATGACCCATTCATGCCTACTGTTTCCTGTTGGATAGACAATCTTCTATCCATGCCAGTATGTTGCTCTCTGCACCATGAGCTTTTATTTTTTGCAGTAGCTTTTGATGAGGCACCTTATCAAATGCCTTCTGAAAATCTAAGTACAGTACATTCACAGGATTCCTTTTATCCACAGCACCTGTTATTTCTTCAAAGAATTCTTTTGTCAACGAGACTCCCATGCAGTACCTTATCTGGCACTTACTGAAAATCCAAATACATTCCCTGCTGGCTCCTTTACAATGGCATTTTTCCTGCAACAGTGAAATTGGTGATTGGCACCCTAAACCTCCTGCCAATGCATTGACCTAGCAGTGAATAACTTACTCCTTATTTTGATAGTTCTCTAACTAGAATATGGTGCAGTGAGCATAGTGGTGAATCAGAGAGAGGGCAAAGCCTGTTTCCAGTGGAAAAGCCTATTGCGATGCATGTGTCACTGCTGGATCTTTCTCTTTGTCCATCTTTTACATGTCACTAAAAGTTAATCGAATACATTCTAAAATATGCTGCTGTCTGTAACAGAAAATAAGTAAAATATAGATTTATTCCCACCTTGCAAATAAAGTTTGCCTTTTCATTCATATGGGTAATGCTGCTCATGTGGCCTTTCCAGCTTCATCAGGACTGTTAGTTTCCAACACAGAATGTCTGATGGACAAAGATAATAGGGTTATTGAGAAAGCTAGTTGGAATAGCAGAGTTATTTTCTGTAGAACAAAAGATTGCAAGCAAGTTGGCAGAAATGTCATATGATTTATCCCGACAACTTACTCAGCTCCAGCGTGAGAACCAACCCATCACATCTCCAACTTGTGCAGTTATTTTATTGAATTGCTGTTTTTCACTTTCATCTTTCACCCGGTAACCTTCCCATTCATTCCATGACAATATCTGCTTTTTTTCCTCTCCTAAGTGGATTAAAGCTTGCTCTTTGATCTTCATCTACTCTGACTGTGTTTTCAGAAAGCGAGGCACTGCTGCTTCTTAGTCAGAATTCTCAGTTCAATGTATTCTCGGGCTCACTTTATTATTCAGTATTTGGACATCACAGGCAAAGCAAGCATTATTACCCATTCTTTTTTGCCTTTGAGAAGGTGGTGGTGGACCTTCTCTTTGAACCTTGGGTGTGCACTAAGTTTCAAGCCCCAATGTCTGATAACCATCCTTTTTCAGTGCCCTTCCACCTCTGAGGGAATGGTGGGCCTTCTCCTTGAGTTGCTGCAATTTTGTGTTGGAATATTGACAAATCTACGGTTCAGTTCCACCAAGTTGAGAGAAAGAAAACCAACCTATGAGTACTGCTTGGGCACTACCCCATTAATATTGAGTCAGTGGTGTGAAAATTGATGTCGATCCAACAAAATCCCGATTGCTTTTGATTTTAATGGGGTTGATGTGGCGGGGGGGAAGCTATGGTTCTTCCCATTTACAGTGAGGGTCTGCAGTATGTTGCTTTTAGAAGGTTGAGAACCAACTGCTCTGACAATGCAACCTTCCATACCAGCACTTCTGATGTGGTTTCCTCTTTACTCAAGCAAGGATTCTCCCCCCTCCCCCTGCCACCCGACAACTTCTAATCGCCTATCATTTCATTGCTTCAAGCCACTCTGACTTCTGTCTCCTCTGCCTACTCTACTGTATCAGTGAAACTCAGCAGAAACTAGAGGAACATCTCATATTTGAAATAGGCACGTTACAACCTTCTGAAACCAACAATCAGTTCAACAGTTTCAAATCATGACCTCTTCCCCTTTTCTGTTGCACTTATTTGTGTCTTTAGACAGCCGCTGCTGGTGTTGATCCTGCTGTTTTCATTAATTCTTCCCCTGAACACATTCTTTGCTCCTTTACCTGTCCTATTAGCATATCCTATTGCCTTGCACCATCGTCCATTTCACCATTTAATGTCCCATGCCTCCCAGCCTTTAACAGACCATCCCTTTAATTCTTTTTTTGTATTTGTCTAAAACTTCTTACTTCTCCCCCTTTTTTCCAGTTCTAACAGAAGGCCATTGACCTGAAGTGTTAACCCTGTTTCTGTCTTCACAAATGCTGCTGAGTATTTCCAACATTTTTGTTTGTATTTATGGTTAAGAGGAGATTTTATAGAGGTGCTCAAAGTTAAGAGTTTCAGAGGTATAAATAAGGAGAAACTGTTTCCGGAGGCAGAAGGGTTGGTAACTCAGAGCACATGAATTTAAGGTGAATAGCAAAAGAAGCTGAGGGGAAATGAGGAGAATTTATACTGTGCACTCATAATTATTGTGATCTGGAATGCGCTGTCTGATCAGGCAGTGGAAACAGATTCAATAGTAGCTTTCAAAAGAGAATTGAATAAATACTTGGAGGGGAAAATTTAAATCTCTGCGGGGAAGAGTGTGGAGCGAGAGTCTAGTTGGCTAGCTCTACCCAAGAAATGACATAAGCCTGATGGGCCAAATGGCCTTCTCTACAATTCTGTGATTCTTACTCATTGCCTCACTCACCTTGTCCACTTCACTTCTTCCTTCTTGCCCTCTTCTAGCTCCAAGGATATCAGGGCATTCCCATCTCCCACTTGCTGCTCCCAGGTAAATCCAGGATTCTACACCCCACAGGAAGAGTTTCCCTTCAGGTCAAGTTATAGATGCTTACTTCATTCGTACAAGGAGTAATGTAAGGTTGAGGTTTCTCCAACTCCAAATCAGCTTTGTGTTCCCATGCAAACACGGTATTAAAGATCAGATTTGCAGGAAGCAGTTAGCAGTGTCCAGTATAGGTCAGGAAATCTGCAGTGATCTGTGTGTAAGCAGAGAAGCGTCCATGGTAACAGGGGATTGTAATTTCTATCTCATATTTTGGTTACTTCTTAATATACATATACATTATATATAAATGGAAAAGGCTTCCTTAGTTCCTGAAATAGAGTTTTTGTGTGCAAGGGGAAAGATTCTTGGCAGGGTTGGCTGATCAATTGTGCCACTGACTGCCAACTGTTCCCCAGATTCGTGCCAAACAGCAGCAGGAGTTCTGTTACAGTGCAAAAATAACACCCAGATCAAAAGCCTTCTTTAAACTCAGTGACTCCTGCCCTGTCTTTGTGAAACCAAATGAGAAATTAATTAGAGACGGACAGGGTGCTCAAAGGGGCTATATTAAAAAAAATAAAGTCCAATACCTCAGTACCTCCCTTGGATATTAATAGGTATTAAAGGGGGAGGCAACGGTTGTAAATCTGGAGTCCTCCACTATTGGCCACTTTTTTCCAGAAAGTTTGAGAAAAAGCTATCAGATCTCTCAAGGTTCAACCCCATCCATTAGATTTAAAACTCTCCTTCACTACCCACCCCCACCACACAATAGACTCGTTCTGTCATCCTGCCCCTGCCGACCAATCAATAGACCTATCCCCCCCAAAAATTCCCCCAAACTGCCGAAAGGGATGGGCTTGAGTGTGATGTCCACCACAGTTGAATATCCCACTGGCACATACTGTCTGGATGGCCCATAAAGAATAACAGTTTCAACTAATGTGGAAGTAAACTCCAGGAAGAATAGGAAAAGCAGTGACTGAGAGAAGGAGGGAAGGAGATCCAGCCCCTGGTGATGTCGATGTCATGTGG
Organism: Carcharodon carcharias; assembly: GCF_017639515.1. NCBI lineage: Eukaryota > Metazoa > Chordata > Chondrichthyes > Lamniformes > Lamnidae > Carcharodon > Carcharodon carcharias. The sequence continues at coordinate 112,320,167 of NC_054486.1, forward strand.
AATTATTAATTTACCCACCCAACTGGTATGATTCTTCTAATAAAAGCAGAAACTGCTGGAAATACATGGTTCAGCATTTCAAACAGCCGGGGGTAGGTCATGAGTTTCAGGGCGTATTCCCTGGACAATCTGCAAATCCCCACAGTCTGCCATTAATCCATACACAGCTGGCTGTCTTGCTCTACGCACTCAATTTTTAACTTGGATTTCCAATACTTGCAGTTTTCTGTCTTCATTTTGTTGATAAATCTCCAGCTGTAGCCTTATTATCATCATCTTTCCCAGAATTTCTTAATTGCATTCTTATTGAGTGATATCTCTTCGGGCTCCTGGAGATGCTCATGAAGAAGGTAGACTGGCTTCAGCCAAGACGATCTCTGTAGAGCTTATCCATTCCACCTATATGACTGTAGATAGCATCATTACAAAGCCTTATTCTACCTTCACTGTTCAGGTATACACTTCCCAGCAGACAGGCGCAGCACTCACGAACAAGTGTCCCCTCTCCAGCTTTGGGTTAGTGTGGGATGGTGGGGAAGGATTGAGGCCAATCTTACTGCTCCAGCTGAGATTTGCAACCTGCCTCATCGGTTTAACTCTGTGCACATGAGACTCCTTTACCTACCAAGCCATCTGAGCAGCTTGCCAGTCTGTTAGTCTGAGGTATTTTTGTGGAATACAGGTTCAAGCTATTGATCTAGAATCACCCATCTCCATCCTGAGATGGTGACTCTGTGTTAACTACATTGGTTGTTCGGAGCAGTCACATGCTGGGTTCTGCAGGCTCGTGGAGCTAGTCTGTGTAGTACTCCACATTCCAGCTCTATATACTGACTTGAGACTTCTTTAAGAATTTTCTCTCCAATTTCAGCTCTTGATAAGCCACAATTCTACAGATTGTTGATTTGCTGGAGCAAAAAATGTAGATTTTGCCTTTTAACTGTGGACAGTCCTGCACATAAACAGGGCTTATTCATTTTTTGGAAAGAGAGATTTATTCTGGTTGATTAAACTGACTGCTAGTGTAGTAATTTAGAACATGGACTAATGAGTGAATGCTGGAGGCAACCAATTAACTGTACTGGGATCTTACTGTGATGAATATTTTGGGCCAGGGAGCAAAAGATTGAAGCTGCTATTCTTTGCAGAGTTCTCTGTGGCTTCAGTATAATCTTTCCTCAGAATATGGGTTTATACTAGCCTTATTTTCCAGATATTTTAACTTCTTGATTAGGTTCCAGCCTGTAACTGCGCAATTAAGAATGGCCTTGCCAGCGATATTCACATCTCATGAACGAATAAAAAGAAAGTCTCACTACTGGTTATCTGGTATTCTATACGTAAACTACCTAATCCCTTCGATTAGATTCCAGCCTGTAACTCACTGCCGGTAATCTATTTTTCCATATATAAACCATCACCACCACCCCGCCCCCTGCCAACAAACCCCTTTCCTAACTCATTCGAGTCTTTTTAAGGTGAGAGTCCTACTTTCTTTAGATTTTTGCTCCTTACTTGGCCCTGTAGCACCTGGGCTGAGTTTCATTGCCCTGCCAACTGGGCTTGAATGCGGCCTTTATGACCGAACTGAACGCAGTGTGTTAGGACGGATTGAGTGGAGTATTGTGCTCCAAACTCAGACTGAAACTCAAGTGATTCAGCAATGTAGCTCACTTTTTGTTCTCGTTGTTGATTGCTGCTTCACAATTTGAACAGATTTGGCCTCAGCTGTGATGTGCTTCACTATGACAAAATATCCTGCCATTGCTTACTGTCTAGGTGTACAAACGGGGAGATGCACCTACCTAACGCACTATCTCTCAGCACTGTGAATCAGCCCTTCACGCTGAAGGGTAAATGCAATCAGAATATATTGATGATAAAAGAATTGGATTTGTTGGTTAGTTTTTTTTGTAGCAGAGTAGATTAGATTTATGTATTGAGTTAATGCATCTAACTGGACTGCTTGGATGTTTCAACTCTGTTGCTGTAGGTCTGGTGTCACTACAGGCCAGACCAGGTAAGGACAGCAGGTTTCCTTCCCCAAAGGATATTTGTGACCAACACGATTATGATGACAATCTGGTAATTTCATTGTCACCGTTACTGATGCTTGCTTTTTTATATTAGATTTATTTAATTAAATTTAAATACCCTGGCTGCTGTGTTGGGATTTGAACTCAGGTCTGCAAATCATTAGTCCAAGACTCTTGATTGCTGGTCCAATAACAAAACTACAATGTTACTGTACCTGCTTTAATAGTTTAGAACTAAAGACTCTTCATTCCAGTAAAAATGAAGCTACTTGCATCAAATTACTTGGTTGCGGGTTCCAACTTTCTCTTTTTTGTGGTTTTGAACTAGATTGAGGGTAGAGTAGCTTTAGGCAGGAACTGATGACCTTGCACTGGGTTTCATAGTGTAATCTTCTTAATTTGAGTGGAGAGTTTTGCAGGTTGGAATGTTTATTAGATTGACTTCAGGGCTGTTTCCCCCTGAAGGGTCACCCAGTGCTCCACTGAGCATTAGATTTTTGTAGAATGATTGCTTTTTTTTTTCATTTGCAATTCAAAGTGCAAGTTAAATGCTAAATCTTCCAGACATTTTTCTCCCTCCCTAACCTTTTCTGCTAATCTGTACATCAGGGAAGTAAAATCTCAGAGTAATTAGTGGAAATAAAGTGTAGAAGGCAGAGAGAATAAGAATTTCAGAATCTTGACGGCACAGAAGGAGGCCATTCGGCCCTTCATGTCTGCACCGGCTCTCCAAATGAGCATTATGACCCAGTGCCATTGCCCTGCCTCTTCCCCATCCCCTTGCACATTGTTTCTATTCAAATAATCAATTGAACCTGCCTCCACCACAGTTCGAGGCAGTGCATTCAGAACTGAACCACTCATTGTGTGAAGAAGTTTTTTCTCACGTCACCTTTGCTTCTTTTGCAGATCACTTTATTAAATCTGTGTCCTCTTATTCTTGATCCTTATACGAGTGGGAACAAATTCTCCCTGTCTACTCTGCCCAGCCCCCTCATGATTTTGAACACCTCTATCAAACCTCCTCTCAGCCTTCTACTCTCCTAGGAGAACAGTCCCAACCTCTCCAATCTATCCTCATAGCTGAAGTTTCTCATCCCTGGAACCATTCCTGTAAATTTCTTCTGCACTCTCTCCCAATCAGGCTTTTAAACTGGGGCATACATTCTCTTATATGGGTAGTAAGAGTGCTTTTTCTCACTCATTGGACCACATGGAAAATACCAGAAAGTCTGCGCAGTCCATTTGTCTCTCCTGTTATTCATACTCTGAGAAACTCCTGGAGTTTACTCCCAGTAAAGGCTGACCCAGTGTTGGATAGAGTGTGTGTGTTCTCTGCTGTGATTCACAGAAGCTGCAAATTAACGTCAAAGACTTTGGCTATGGTTCTCCAAGCGATATTTATAATACTGCTTCCTAGACCCACCCTCATAAACCTATTAATGACTACAGTTTGTGATTTCATTGTGCTGTCTATCATTGATGTAAACGTGGGTGCAGACTGGCAAGGAGCCCCCATCCCTCCTCCAGGGGCATATCTGGGTCAGAGTTCTTGGATACATAAACAACTGCAACAAAAATTGGCTACTTCCAAGTAATCACCTCCAGTTGAATATTTTCAATCCACCCTTACTGATCTGAACCCCCATCTGACATAGACTCCAACTCATCCAGACCTCTGCCCACAACCTCCCTCAAACTAACTCTCAGCAATGATCACCCCAGATTTTGCTGGCCTCTGACTTCTAATCCCACTGTAGTCTGCATTCTATGGAATTTGCGGGGTTCTCCAGCCCTGCAGCCTCCACTGTCCCAACATTGCTTCAGGAACTCAGTCGCAGCATCGAGCACTCCCAGATCAGATAAATACAGTCGAACACTTCTTCAGACATCTTCCTCCTAACCACCTTGTGAATAAACTGTTATAGATGGTGACGTGGTGGTTATGTCGCTGGACTAGTGATCCAGAGGTTCAGACTAATTCTCAGGGGACATGGATTCAAATCCCATCCCGGCATTGGTGGAACTTAAATTCAGTTATTAATAAATCTTGAGTTGAAAGCTAATCTCAGTAATGGTGGCCATGAAACAATCATCGATTGTCATAAAAACCCGCCTGGCTCACTGCCTTTTAGGGAAGGAAATCTGCCATCCTCTCCAGGCCCAGCCAATATCTGACTCCAGGCCCCCAGCGATGTGATTAGCTCTTAACCGTCCTCCAAAATGGCTGAACAAGTCACTCAGTTCGAGGGCAGTTAGGGATGGGCAACAAATGCTAGCCTTTTCAACAATGCTGACATCCCACAAAAAGAGTAAAAAATACTTTATTACTCTCAATGCCTTTTCTTGGGCAACACTTTGTATTCCCAAGAGGCCAATCTGAATGATTGAAGTTAAAACAGAGTGCTCTTCATATGCTCACGTACATACGAACATTTGAATTAGGGGCAGGAGTAGGCCATTCAGCCCCTCGAGCCGGCTGCACACTCAATAAGATTATGGCTGATCTGATTGTAACCTCAAATCCACATTCCTGCCTACCCCGATAAGCTCTCACCACCTCCCCCCTCCTTGTTAATCAAGAATATATCCAGCTCTGCCTTAAAAATATTCAAAGATTCTGCTTCCACCACCTTTTGTGGAAGAGAGTTCCAAAGACTCACGACTCTCCAAGAGAAAAAATGTCTCCTCATCTCTGTCGTAAATAAGCAACCCCTTATTTTTAAACAGTGACCCCCTAGTTCTAGATTCTCTGACATGAAGAAACATCCTCTCCACATTCACCTTGTCAAGACCCCTCAGGATCTTAAAGGTTTCAATCAAGCCGCCTCTTCCTCTTCTATACTCCTGCCTAACAAGCCTAACCTGTCCAACCTTTCCTCATAAGACAACCATAAGACAAAGGAGCAGAAATTAGGTCATTCGGCCCATCGAGTCTGCTCCGCCATTCAATCATGGCTGGTAAGTTTCTCAACCCCATTCTCCCGCCTTCTCCCTGTAACCTTTGATCCCCTTACCAATCAAGAACCTATCTATCTCGGTCTTAAATACACTCAATGACCTGGCCTCACAGCCTTCTGTGGTAATGAACCCCATCTAACTAAAGAAGTTAGCCAGTTTCTCTGGCTAAAGAAGTTTCTCCTCATCTCTGTTCTAAAAGGTCTTCCCTTTATTCTGAGGCTGTGCCCTCGGGTCCTAGTCTCTCCTATGAACGGAAACATCTTCCCCACGTCCACTCTATCCAGGCCTTTCAGTATTCTGTAAGTTTCGACCAGATCCCCCCTCATCCTTCTAAACTCCATCAAGTATAGATCCAGAGTCCTCAAACGTTCCTCATATGTTAAGCCTTTCATTCCTGGGATCGTTCTCGTGAACCTCCTCTGGACCCTCTCCAGGGCCAGAACATCCTTCCTGAGATACAGGGCCCAAAATTGCTCACAATATTCTAAATGTGGTCTGACCAGAGCCTTATAAAGCCTCAGCAGCACAACCCACCCATTCCTGGTATTAGTCTATAAACCTTCTCTGAACTGCTAACGTATTTATGTCTTTCCTTAAATAAGGAGACCAGTACTGTACACAGTGCTCCAGATGTTGCCTCACCAGTACCTAGACAACTGAAGCAAAACCTCTCTACTTTTGTAATCAATTCCCCTCACAATAAACGATAAAATTGTATTAACTTTCTTAATTACTTGCTGTACCTGTATACTCTCCTTTTGTACTAGGACACCCAGATCCCTCTGAATCTCAGAGCTCTGCAATCTCTCACATTTAGAAAATCTTTTTTATTTATTTTTTTGACAAACTGTGATTTACCATAGTACGAAAGTTGACGAGTGTGACTAATGTTACAGGGCCAATGTGGAGAGGGTTCCAGCTTGCACGAATTTCAGGGTGAGAGGGGAGCACAAACATTGTTTGGAGGCACAGTGCATGGGGTTGCCACTGCTTTAACTACAGCATAAAAGTCAAAATGTGTAATTGTGATGTGAGTGCATAATATTTGGATATTAAGTGCCTTTTGCCAATTTTGCAGGTAGCTCCATGTTACATTCATTATACTGGTACTAATAATAGAATGTGATTTCATTTAAATATCTTTCAATTTGAAAAGTTGGCTCCAGTCAAACTCTTCATTGTAAAGTCCAAAAGACAGGTCAGTGAAGAGGACATTTCCCTGGACTGTGTCGATCAACCAGCAATGAGATCATGAACATGCCCTGTAGATATCTCTCCCCAACCTCCCTCCCCTTACATCACAGGACAATACATACAGGGTTGTACAGGTGGATTTCAGTGGAAGTGAGGATACAGTATGAGGGCACTGCTTGAAGGTGTAATTAACACAGTTAATAGATTTGTCTCGTAAGAGAACAGTGCACACACAAATTTAGTTAGAGGATAATTCTTTGTAGAGAAAATGAGTTGCAGTTCCCCATCGACCTACCTGGTCACAACTTCCCACTGTCGGGCTCACACACATACTGCATGAATGACAGAGGGATTTTGCAGTGTAGGATATAAGTGAAGGTTTCTTAAGCAGATTATCTTTGAGGAATCATAAGGAAAAGATCAGTGTATACTTTATTCCCATTCTTTGATCCTGGACAAATCAGCTTTTGAGCCATGATACAGCAGTTTAAAACATATCAGGTCAACCAATCAGCTTCTGTGTACAAAAGGGTTGAAGCTAACTCTGGTGAAGTGTTCAGGCCTTTGATACCTTAGATCTGAGAAGCCTTGTGGTACAGTACAATAAAATAACCCTTCACTCTCACCAGTGAGGTCTGAGTTCCAACCCTGAATAGACAGAAGGGATCACCATCTCTGCTCTATGATGCACTTTGTTGGAAACTCAACACTGTTCTTCCCAGGAACTCCTATCACACTGATGTGCAAGGCTGAAGTCACTCTGTTAAGGAATAGATGATCAATGTAGCTGAATATTCTTCCAGCTGCATTTGCGTCGCACTGACATTAAAAGGGCGAAGGCATCTTTCTTCTGATAGGGGGAGTCTGGGTAAGGTTCTGTAGTTGAAAACTTTCTTTTCCCTATTGGACTAGGTTCAAATCCCAATAGAAACGAAAGGATACAGCCGTTTCTCATTCCTACAAAGTGAACTGGGAAACTAGGTTAAAATGTAACACAGTAGTGATACAGTGGCAGACTTTTAGTGAGATATTTAATAACACTCAGTAAAGATTTACACCAGTGAGAAAGAAAGAAAGACTCTGAGGAGGATGCATCATCCATGGCTCAATAAGGAAGTTAACGACAATATCAAAATGAAAGAAACACTCTATAATTCAGTGAAGATTAATGACAGGCCAGAAGGTTGGACAGATTTTAAGAACCAGCAAAGAATTACTTAAAAAAAAAGAGGGAGAAATTGGAATATGAGACAAAGCTAGCTAGTAGTACAAAAACATATAGTAAGAGTTTCTACAAGCATTTAAATAAAAAAAGAGTAACTAAAGCTAATGTTTGTCCTCTAGACAATGAGTCTAGGGAATTAGTAATGGAAAACAAGGAAGTAGCTGAGGGATTCAACAGGTATTTTGTGCTTGTCTTCACTGTAGAAGATTTAGAAAAACTTCTCAAAAAAACTTGAAAATCACAAGGTGAAAGGGAGAGAGGAACTTTAAACAATTGCCATCACCAGGGAAAAGGTGCTGGGAAAACTATTAGACCTAAAGGTTGACAAGTCTTCAGGATCAGATGGGCTGCATCCTAGGATCTTAAAAGAAATGACTGCAGAGATAGTAGAGGCATTGGTTATAATCTTCCAAAATTCCTTAGATTCTGGAAGGGTCCCAGCGGATTGGAGAATAGCGAATCTAACACCTTTATTTAAGAAAGGAGGAAGACAGAAAGCAGGTAACCCTAGGCCAGTTAGTCTAACAGCTGTCATAGGGAAATTGCTAGAATCCATTATTACCGAGGTTATAGAGGGATACTTAGAAAATCACAATGGGATCAGGCAGAATCAACATGGTTTTGTGAAAGGGAAATAATGTTTAACAAATTTATTAGAGTTTGTTGAGGAAGTAACCAGCAAGGTGGATAAAGGGGAACCTGTAGATGTGTTGTACTTGGATCTCTAAAAGGCATTCAACAATGTGCCACATCAAAGGACTGATGAGCTAACAGGAAGCAGAGAGTAGGGATTAATGGTTTTTTTGGGTTGGCAAACCAGGAGTGCCGGAGGTATCAGGGGCCTCAACTGTTTATAATCTATATCAATGACTTGAATGAAAGGACCAAATGTACGGTAGATAAATTTGCCGATGACACCAAGATAGGTGAGAAAGTGAGTTGTCAAGAGGAGGTAAAAGGCCTACAAAGGGATATAGATAGGTTAAATGAGTGGGCAAAATTTGGCAGATTTAATATAATGTGGGAAAATGTGAACTTTTCCACTTTGGCAAGGAGGATAGAATATTTTTTAATGAAGAGAGATTGCAGAACTCTGGCACAGAGGGATCTGGGCGTCCTGGTACATGAATCACAAAAGATTAGTATGCAGGTACAGCAAGTGATCAGAAAGGCAAATGGAATGTTGTCATTTATTGCAAGGTGAATGGAATGTAAAAGTAGGGAAATTTTACTGCAGCTGTACAGGGCCTTGGCAAGACCACATCTGGAGTACTGTGTGCAGTTTTGGTCTCTTCATTTATAAAAGAATATAACTGTGTTAGAAGCAGTTCAGAGAAGGCTCACTCCATTCATTCCTGGGATGAAAGGCTTATCTTTTGAAGGTTGAACAGGTTGGGCTTTAACGTATAAGATCCTGAGGGGACTTGACAGGGTGGATACTGGAAAGATGTTTCCCCTCGTGGGGGAGACTAGAACAAGGGGACACAGTTTAAAATAAGAAGTCTCCCTTTTAAAATGGAGATGAGTTTTTTTCTCTGAGGACCGTTAGTCTGTGGAATTCTCTTCCCCAGAAAGCAGTGGAGGCTGGGTCACTGAATTCATTCAAGGCTGAATTAGATAAATTCTTGATAGTCAATGGCATCAAGGCTTATGGGGGTTGACAGGAAAGTGGAGTTGAGCTCACAACAGGTCCACCATGAATGGCAGAGCAGGCTCAAGGGGCCAAATGGCCCACACCTGCTCCTAAGTCCTTTGTTCCTATGGAACCTGCATCTTCACAAATAGCATTCAGGTGGTTCTGTAAGTGAAATTATGTCCCTGTTCAGCTTTCAGTGGGTCTGCATTCTCTGAATGTGGGGCCTGTTTTCCATGAAACACTGTATATTTACTTATCTCTAAATGTAATTTCTCCAAGATTCTCATAACTGGTCTTCCATCATTCAACCTCCATGAACATTAATTTATTCAAAACTAAGCATTCACTATTACTCAACTTAATCAGTCAATCTCTCCTCCTTCATCTGCATTAACTTTTTTCATCCCTACTTTCAGGTCAGTTAAAAAAAAGAGAGAGATTGCAGAACTCTGGCACAGAGGAATCTGGGCATCCTGGTACATGAATCACAAAAGATTAGTATGCATTTCTATAGTGTCTTTCATGGCCATGGGCAGCTACAAAGTGCTTTACATGGTGACGTTTTTCAAGTGTTGTCACTGTTTTAATGTAGGTAAAACATGATCTAGATGTACAACAGCTTGTATTTGTACAGTGCCTTTAACGTACAACGACATATCAAAATGCTTCATCGAGGTGCAAGGTAAAAGTGGGTGTCAAGACAAAGAAGGAAATATTAGGAAGGAAAAGGGATGGGTTTTAAAAGGGCCTTAAAGAAGAATATAGTCAAGGTATAGGGCGAGAATTCCAGGTTACTGGTCTAAGGCAGCTGAAGGCCCAGCCGACAGTGGTGGAGCAAAGTGGGTGGATATGTCTAAAAGGCCAGAATCAGAGGAATGTAGAGTTCAGGTGTTGGGGCCAGTGTAGGTCATTGAGCACAGGGGTGACGGTGGTGTGGTGGTAATGGACTAGTAATCCAGAGACCTCGGCGAATTCTCTGGGGACATGGGTTCAAATCCCACCACAGCAGCTGATGGAATTTGAATCCAATTATTAAAATTTAGAATTGAAAAGCTAGCCTCAGTAATAGTGACCATGAAGCCATCATCAATTGTTGTATAGGCTCATCTGTTCACTAACGTCCTTTAAGGAAGGAAATCTGCCATCCTTATCTGGTCTGGCCTACATGTGACTCCAGATCCCTCTGAAATGGCCATGCAAGCCATTCAGTTCAAAGGCAAATTAGGGACGGGCAACAAACGTTGGCCATGAAAGAATATAAAAAGAAAGTCGGACTTGGCGTGGGATAGGAAACCAAGTGAAGAGTTTTGATGAGCTGAATTTTATGGAAGGTGGAAGATGGGAGTAAGGATAGGAACGCACTGGAATATCCGAGCCTCCACATGACAAAAGGCATGAAGAAAAATTTCAAGGCTAATAGGCTGAGATAATGGGTGAAATTTTTCCTTTCCCGCTAGCAGGAATCGTGGCGGGCGGAGACACTAAATTTGGTGTGACAGAAAAAGTTAGTTTCCTGCCAGTGGGAAATTAGTTGGGAATTCTGTTCTCTTAACTTTGGTGAATTAAAGGTGGGTATAATTTCCCACTGCTATCCGTTGGGAACCACAGCTGCATTCATTTGCATCTCATGAATGCTCATTAAAAGGCCAACTTGCCAGAATTAAATTTCCTCTCCAAATTAAGCGCTCTGCCAACGAGAATTTAGAACGGCATGTTTCCTGACTCTATATAAGTGGTGCGCACCTGTAAGCTTCACTTCATCAATGACTTTGAGACCTGTAGATGTTGTTTTTCCCTTCTCAGGGACCTTGTGTAACTTCAAAACACTGCGCCAGGGCTCAACAAGGGAGGCAGGCTTACAGGGAAAGGGTGGGGAGAATGTGCACCGGGGATGGTGGGGAGAGGGAGTATCTTAGAGGGTGGGGTCAGTGGTGTTGAGAGTGGGGCCCTGAGGGAAGAACTCGGTACTGGTGATATGAAGGAACAGTCACAGTGCGTGGGAAACTGTAGGGTGAGGGGTCCAGGTTGAAAGTCTGGTAGTGAATGTCTTGATTAGGTGGGTCATGGAGAGATCAAGACAGTTGGCTTAGATAACAGGAGGGAGCAGCATCAGGGTGGGCATGGGGACAGTAATGGGTGTTGGCTCTGAGGGGAGGAAAAGCATGTGGAGGTGGATCATGATAGGATCCAGGGTAACCAGGGGAGGTTCAAGAGTGTCAGAGGGGAGGGGAATGGTGATATTGGTTGGGCCAATGGCGATGGAGGAAGTTGGTGGGCGACGGGAACAGTAGAAAGTGATGGAGTGAGTTTGAAAGGCGAAGCGCACCTTGTGTCCAAATTGACCTTGACCACATAGTTTGTCAGTCAGTGATATCCCTTGAGGTGGGAGGAGGGTCGATTTGGGTGGGTGGAATTCAAGATCAGCACAAGTGTCCAAGGAAAGGGCCACCCTAATAATTATGAGGCAGCCGAATGTCAAAGATGTTCATTTGTGTCCTTCCCTCTCTGGTGAAGCTACACTGCAGCAGGGCTTGGCCTAAATAGCCAAGTGGTTATGGTACTGGGTTTGTAACCCCAAGATCAAGAGATCAAATCTCACAATGGCAAACAATGTAACTTCATCTGAAACACATGGAAACGGGTTTGTACTCAAAAGAGTTGAGCACCAAAAATCAGTACACTGCAGCAGGTTTGTTCCCGACTCATGGGCTTCATAATGTTGAGATCCCAGCAAGTGTGGAGCTGCCGTTGGTTCTGTGCAATTTGTCATTGGCTGCAGTCAGAGGCAGGGGTGAAGGGAGGAAAAGAGGTGGAATGCCTTGAAGGGTCACGGCTGGTGGACCACAGCAAACTCACGACTCCAAACCTCCATTCTCTGGGTCACCGATCATGGCTGACAAGGGGTCATGCGGTTAGTCTTTCTATGCTGCCAAGACAATGGTCTCTCTATAGAGTCTCTAGGGGAGTGGAGACAAGTAGATTAGTGTCCAAGTGAGGCTTTTTGCGCATGGCTCTCATCACCCTGGTCAAAGAGCAATGCCTCCATATGCATTCATGTATGAACAGGAGGAACACCCACCTCCGGTCCTCCAGGAGGTCCTTTACCTGGAAGGGGTGAAGTGGGAATGCCATGTCTGCATGGAGGCCAGGTGAAGGGCTTAGCACTTACCAGCTGGCTTTGAGATAGAGGGAAACTTATACAGGACATGCTCACTAAATGTATCACTTCACTTCATTCCACGCATCCACTGAGGCATTGATGATGCAGGTACAGACAATCTTGCCTTGGTAGTGCTGCTCATCTAGATGAGGAGATGGAGGGCCTGTGGCCGATTGGCACAAGGCCACGAGGAGCAGGGCCTGAGCAGCAGTAGGCAGCAGAGTCTCTATAAGGTCAAGAGGCTGGCGAACATGGCGACAGCAAGCATTGGCCTGACCATGGATGTATCGCCAGCTATGCTCTCATCTAGAGATGAGCAATGCCGGAGGTGCCCTCATACGTCCCGGGATATGGTTGCTTACATCTTCCAGCTTCTCCAGCATGAGCTGCAGCCACAAGGACGCTGGAGGAGTGGTACGGAGCTCCTGGCCTACAATGAGTGAATGTGTTTCTGGGTGCCCTTTAAAACTATGGTACCAGGACTTTTGACATGAGGTAATGACGGGACAGGTGACTTGCTGTCTGCCTGCCATGAGATTCACTGAGCTGATCATGGATGCATAATTAATGAGCTGAAAAGTGGAAGATTGTGCATGTTCACCCGCCCTGCCACCCAGCATGTATCAGATCGACTTCTCCTCCTGCCATCGGACTTAGTCCCCAGGATGGAAAATTCCACCCAGTGTTACCAAGGTGGAAGTAGATCATCTTTGTGACAGAAATATGTGGGATTGGAAGTCCAGCTCAGTGTCAAACAGAATGGAGGTCCCTCTACACTGTCCCATCAGACACTTACAGGACAGGTAGTACATTGATTAAATACAGCTCCCTCTGTGCTGTTGCAGCAAAGTGCCTCAATCTAAGAGCCAGAAGAATGTTCTGTTTTGCTTTGCCGCTTCCAATCTTGCAGCCTGTCTGACAACAGCTTTGTGCCAATTTACTGACAGTTTCACACAGTTGTCTGGTACCTATTAAAAATGACCAAACTCTTTCACATAGGAGTCTTAACAGCAAGGAAACAAAGAATACTTTGATCCAATCACTGGGAGCTTGATTCAGGCCAATGTCACAGAAATGAAAGGACAGTGTGCAAACCTAATAATTTATCCCGTTCCAGCACTTTGTATTTGCTCATTATGGACAGGAACGTAGTGTGTGTGGAGAAAATCCTACAGTGAGGCTGATGTACTGGAACATGCCATGATACTGCATCTTAAGAAATCTTAAGAAACCAGGAGATTCGATGTGTTTCTGCTTCCTGTTATTCTGCCCTGTGAAATTGGATCAGTAGCCTACTGCTAAAGGCAGAAAAAGGAAGTCCTTAAATTCATTAACTAGCACCTTTCCACCATCTCAGGGTGCCCCAAAGAACTTTGCAGCCAATTAAGTAGTTTTGACATGAGGGATTTTGCAATGTAGGAAATGTAGCAGTGTGATGATATGCATATATTTTAATATTTCTGTGTTTATGTATTTATTATGTGTAGTTAAAGAAAGCTGGGTCTGTGTGTGTCCAGGGTTAGTCAAAGGTGAGGCCGGTGGAGTCAGGCTGTCTGTAGAAAGTAAGGGGTGAAAGACTAAAGGTGTTATCTTCTTGGCATTTTGTAATGAGGCCTTATGGTGAGTGTTAACTTATATGGAAGCAGAGTAGATTTGAAATTAGCATTTGGGGATAAGTTTTGAAATTTATTTGTAGCTGTTGCACTTCAAAGGAGTCTCAAAGGTAGAAAAGAATATTTGCATTTTACAGGAGATTTGTGAGTAAACAGGGGTGGGCATTTTAAATTTTATTGACTCGAAATAGAGGTAAAATAGGAACATGAAAGGTTTTAATATTTGGGATCCTGAGTTTTCGAAGGGATATTTGAAGACAATGGAGAACTAATATGAAAGGAGTGAAAAGGGTATTTATGAAAACAGGGTTTCAGCTGTCGTGAGTTGCTGTGAGGGAAGGCCAATTCCTGTGTGTAGAGTGTGCTGGAAAAGCTGTGAAAGTCTTTTAATTGAAGAAGGCAACTCAATTTTGGGCCAGGAGAATGTCTGTCTTGAGAAACTGTTTTCCTTTGAATCTTCCTTTGGAAACATCACATCAACGTGGAGTTGTTCTGGGAAGTCATGGATTGCATTTCTGTTTAAAGTGAAAACAGTTTCTCAGTTTGGGTAACATTTCCTGGATTTCCTGGGTTAACAATCTATAATAGCTGTTGCCAAAAAGATAGCTTTATTGTGTACCTTTGATGAAACACTTTGGGGATTATTTTTGTAGGACTTTTCTAACCGTGTATCTTTTATCTTGTATGTATTTAATTTTTTTTCTCTTTTAATAAACATTTAATTCTTCAAATTTTAGAAGTTAGCACTGAAATCCTGTGCTTCTATGTTCAGTAGCTTTTCCTCCTCATTTCTACAAGACATTAAAAAAAATTACCAATAGATGAGGCAGATTTCAAACAAAAACAGAAAATGCTGGAAAAACTCAGCAGGTCGAACAGCATCTGTGGACAGAAAAACAGAGTTAACGTTTACAGTCTGTATGACTCTTCAGAGCTAAAGAGAAGCAAAACTGTGATGAAATTAAACTGTTTAAGGGGCGTGGAGCAGGTGAAGCTGGATAGAAGGCCAGCGATAGGTGGGGGCAAAGGAGAGATTGACAAAGATGTCGTCAACAAAAGGACAAAGAGGGTGTTAATGGTAGTGGTAAGGGTTAAAGGAGGTGCTGATGGTGGTATTAAGGTAAGAAAGCAGAATGTGATAATAGCAGGACAAGGGTAAGCACTCTGGAAAGAACAACATGAACAAGTGACAGATGTTCCTATTGGGGGTGGGGTGGGGGAGGGGCTGGTCGTGGGGAAAAAAGATCAAAAATAGGATAAAAGGTGAGGATAAAACAATGAATAAAAATGAAAATAAATAAAAATAAGTGGATAAAAAAATACATTTTAAAAAATAAAAATGAATATTGAAAAAGGGGTGAGGATAGAGGAGAGAGTTCATAGTCTGAAGTTGTTGAACTCAATGTTAAGTCCGGAAGGCTGTAAAGTGCCTAGTCGGAGGATGAGGTGCTGTTCCTCCAGTTTACATTGGGCTTCACTGGAACATTGCAGCAAGCCAAGGACGGATTTCAATCTGAGATCTGGCTTGTTCAGCATTAACGTCAGTGTAGGTGTAGCAGGCAGCCAGATTTGGACACAGCAAGATCCCACAAACAGCAAACTGATGAATCACCAGATAATCTGTTATAGTGCTGCTTGTTGAGGGATAAATGCTGGACAGGACACTGGGGAGAAATTCCCAGCTTTTCAACATAGTTGCCATGGAATCTTTTACATTCAGCTGAGAGGGCAGATGGGGCCTCAGTTTAAAGTCTCATCTGAAAGCTGTAATCTCAGACCATGCAGCAGTGCCTCAGTACTGCCCTGGAGCAGTCATTTTGTGCTGAAGGTTCTGGAATGGGGCTGGACCGAGAGTGCTACCCGCCTAACCACAACTGTCAACTGTAATGCACCTGAAATAAAGTACTGTACCCACCTCATAGTTGCTAGCCAGACTTTGTATTACCAAGACTACATGGTGCTGCATGCCTGGTTGCAACAGAGTGGCACGGTGCTGGCGGGCAGGCTCGAGGCCTTTCCCTCACGGCTGCAAACCAGTGTGTAACCCTGACCATGAACTGGGTGCCCGTGGCTTTCCTGGAGGTTGGGTTGTGCGGAGTGTGGGAAACCTCCAAAGGAAGAAAAAATGAATAGAATCATTCTGCACAGAGGCCATATGGCCCATCATGCCTGTGCTTTCCAATTCACTCCACACCCCCTCTCTTCCCTATCATCCTTGCCTTTTCAAGTATTTACCCAATTCCCTTTTGGAAGTTTCCATTGATTCTGCTCCCACAACCTTTTCAGGCAACACATTCTATATCTTAACAACTCACTGTGTGCATAAGATTCTCCTTATTTGGTGCATGCATGAGTGCAGCTCCAACAACACACAAGAAGCTCAACACCATCCAAGACAAAGCAGCCCTTCTGCAAACATTCACTCCCTCCACCACCGACGAACAGTGACAGCAGTGTGTACCATCTACAAAATGCACTGCAGAAACTCACCAAGGCTCCTTAGGCAGCACCTTCCAAACCCACGACCACTACCATCTAGAAGGACAAAGGCAGCAGATAGATGGGAACTCCGCCACCTGAAAGTTTCCCTCTAAGCCACTAAGCACCCTGACTTGGAAATATATTGCTTTTCCCTCACTGTCGCTGGGTCAAAGCCTTGGAACTCCCTCCGTTACAGCACTGTGGGTGTACCTACACCACATGGACTGCAACAGTTCAAGAAGGCAGCTCACCACCACCTTCTCAAGGGCAGTTGGGGATGGCCAGCGACACCCACATTCCATAAATGAATGAATAAAAGAGGAAGAGAAGGATGGATCCTGGAGGGAATCGAGGTGATGGAGTAGGGAGGGATTTCATTGCTGAGGATCTGTTGGTTGCATTTAAATGGGTAGGGATTGAAAGCAAAATAAGAACAACATGTATTTATATCATGATTTTAGTGTAATAATACGCCCAAGGCACTTCACAGGAGCCACATAAAGGGATATTAGAACAAGTGGGCAAAAGCTTGATTGAAGTGGTAGATTTTAAGGAGTGTTTTTAAAGGAGGAAAGGGGCAGAGAGGTTTAGGAAGGGAATTCCAGAGCTTAGGGCTTTGGTAGCTGAAAGCATAGCCACCAATGGTGAAGCGCTTAAAATCAGAAATTCCCAAGATGCCAGAACCAGAAGAGC
Organism: Carcharodon carcharias; assembly: GCF_017639515.1. Lineage (NCBI taxonomy): Eukaryota > Metazoa > Chordata > Chondrichthyes > Lamniformes > Lamnidae > Carcharodon > Carcharodon carcharias. Next base: position 112,337,166 of record NC_054486.1, read on the forward strand.
GCAGGGGGGTTGTGGGGCTGGAGGAGATTGTAGAGTTAGGGAGGAGAATTTTAAAATTGAGGTGTTGCTTAACCAGGAGCCAGTGTAGATCAGCAAGTACATGGTTGATGAGTGAGCAGGATGTGAGAACAAAGGCAGCAGAATATTGGATAACCTCAGGTTTATAGAGGGTAGAATGTAAGAGGCCGGCCAGGAGTCTGGGAATAATCAAGTCTAGGGGAAACAAAGGCCAGAATGATGGTTTCAGCAGCTGAACTGAAGTTGGACAGTCAGAAGTAGAAATGGGCAGTCTTAATGATAGAGCAAATATGTGATTGGAGATTCATTTCCAGGTCAAGTATAACATCAAGGTTGCAAACAGTCTGGTTTAGACACTTGCTGAGGCAAGGATGCAGGTAGTATCCAGGGAATGGAGTTTGCCTTGGGGTCAGAGGACAGTTACTTTGGCCATTCATTATTTAATTGGAGAAAATTTCTGCTCATCCAGTACTCAATGTTGTAAAGACAGTCTGATAATTTAGAGACAGTGGAGAGGAAACAGGTGGTGATGAGGTAGAGCTGCATGTTGTCAGCGTACATGTGAAAACTGAGATGTTTTCGGACAATGTCGTTGTGGGATGGCATGTGAGCATTAGGAATAATCAAGGGATAGATACAGGATATGGGATGGGCTCTGGTGCTGCTGCTTGTTTTTCCTCTCAGAAAGCAGGCTGGGACAAAGGCTTCAAACCAAACCCGCAGCTTATTCAAACCAAACAGTTGAGTAGGGTAGATAATAAACCAATGAGTCAGGCTCCCTGATAGGACACCGCTCACTCATTCTCTATACTGGGACTTGAAACAGAAACTCACCATTTGCCGTGTGAACCAAGCTTAGCTTCCCTGCTGGTCAGCGAAAGCCGAGCACCAACCAACCCTTCCTGACACTCCAGCCCTGCAAACTAAGCTTCAGGAGCCTATTATAATCCTGTCATTGTGGTCCCTACCTACCAAGTTGCCCATCAAGCTACCACCAATCAGTGACCAAGGTCTTAGAGGGAGCTGTCAATCAAGCCCATGTCCAGCCATTCAAACAGTTCACACCTCAAGTCCCTCTTGTGCTTTTCCCTAATAGCTCTCAGAATATGACACCAGTTTCAGCCAGCCAGTCTGGGATGATGATTTTTCCTTGGAAGAATACCCTCTATGTCATTGGAATTTTAGTCCACCACATACTTATTTCAACCCAGGAGACACCAAATCAAAAATTAACTATGGACAAAAGATTGTAACAATCCGGCTCCAGGTATAAGCTGAACTCAAGGTTCCAGGTTGTGTCCCTGTTTTGTACTGATTTAGTTGATCTCGGCCTGGCGTCAGTGCATCTTGGACTAAGAAACAACAGTTTGCATTTATACAAAAGCAAAATACTGCGGATGCAGAAAATCTAAAATAATAATAGAAAATGTTGGAAATACTCAGCAGGTCAGGCAGCATGCAGCCATATGAATTAGGAACAGGAGATGGAGTTTGGCCCTTCAAGCCTCTTCCACTATTCAGTAAGATCCTGGTTGACCAAATTGTGGTCTCAACTCTACTTTCCTGTCTCCCCTATACCCTCAGATTCTTGATTGACAAGGAAGTCAATCTAACTCAGCCTTAAAGATATTCAATGACCCTGCCTTCACTGCTGTCTGGGGTAGAGAATTCCTCGGACTAACGGCCCTCTGAAAGAAAAAATTCTCATCTCCATCTTAAACGGGACACCGCTTATTTTTAAACTGCGACGCCTAGTTCTAGTCACTCCTGTTGGCTATAAAATGCTGCCTATGTGCAGTCAACTTAGCATATCGGACAAAGAGCTGGGACAACTGAAAATCCAATCAATAATATCTTTATTGGTTAGTAATTTTAAACACCCAAGTAATTAATAATGTATACAGATTCAATTCAACTGTTACGTAGTAACTAAACTACACTACTCTGAGCAACTAGAGTGCTTACAGAATATCTATCTATAATCTGTTAAAGTTCGGTATTACCCCCACAAGCAGAGTTGATCAGGTTCGGCTGGTGACGAGTGCTCTTGATAGTAGCTCAGGGTGGGTCTTCCTTCGACAGTTGGTCCTAGATTGTCGCTGCAGAGGTTCCGAATCTCTCCCCTTTTATAGGATTTTGTCTAGTTTTCTGAATGTTCCAAGATGTGCTTGGTCACTGTGACTCACGCGCTCATGACCTGAGGCTTAACATCGTTAATTCAACGTTGCTAATTCAGTGACCGTTGTAGGCAGTTACCTCTGCTCTCTTGCTCTTCTTATCAGGTCTTTGTTTAATCATCTTGCTGATCACATCTGTTTCACGTTAAGTAACTGGGTCATAAGATGCTTTGCTCATCTCGGATGATCTTGTTTAACTGCAGCCACAGCCCTCCTCACTGGTCTTAGGTTAGCTGCAGGATTGTCCCTTCTCCCAGTATGCTGTGGGGCCGAGGCCTTAGCCGTAGGGCGTACAGCTACGCTCCCATAAAGGGAAACATCCTCTCAGCATCCACCTTGTCAAGTCCCCTCAGAGTCTCAAATGTTCCAATGAGATGATTTAATGTCCATTAGGGAAGGAAATCTGCTGTCCTTACCTGGTCTGGCCTACACGTGAATCCAGACCCACAGCAACATGATTGACTCTTAAATGCCCCCTAAGATGGCCTAGCAAACTGCTACAAAGCCTAAATGGAATGACAATGGATGGACCACCCGGCATCAACCTAGGCATCAGAAACAACAACAGCAAACCCAGCCCCGTAGATCCTGCAAAATCCTCCTTATTAACATCTGGGGCTTGTGCCAAAATTGGGAGAGCTGTCCGAGTCAAGCAACAGCCTGGCATAGTCATGCTCATGGAATCATACCTTACAGACAATGTCCCAGACACCACCATCACCATCCGTGGGTATGTCCTGTCCCATCGACTGGACACATGCAGCAGAGGTGGCAGCACAGTGGTATACAGTCAGGAGGGAGGGAGTTGCCCTGGGAGTCCTCAACATTGACTCTGGACCCCATGTAGTCTCACGGCATCAGGTCAAACATGAGCAAAGAAACCTGCTGATTAACATGTACTGCACACCCACCAGCCCCCCGCCCTCCTCCACTCAGCTGATGAATCAGAACAACTCCACGCTGAACACCAATTGGAGGAAGCACTGTGGGTGTCTAGGGCACAGGATGTACTCTGGGTGGGGACTTCAATGTGCAACACCTAGAATGGCTTCGTAGCGGTAGTATCACTACTGGCTCAGTTGGCCAATTCCAAAAGGACAGAGCTGCTAGACTGGGTCTGCAGCAGGTGGTGAGGGAATCAACAAGAGGGAAAAACCTGCTTGACCTTATCCTCATTAATCGACCTGTCGCAGGTGCACCTGTCCATGACAGTATTGGTGGGAGTGACCACCGCACAGTCGTTGTGGAAACAAAGTCCCATCTTCCCATTGAGGATACCCTCCATCGTGTTATGTGGCACTACCATTGTGCTAAATGGGATAGATTTCAAACAAATCTAGCTACTCAAAACTGGGTATCCGTGAGGCACTGTGGGCATTCAGTAGCAGCAGCAGAATTGTATACAACCACATTCTGTAACCTCATGGCCCGAAATATCCCCCACTCTACCATTACCATCAAACCAGCGGATCAACCCTGGTTCAATGAAGAGTGCAGAGGTCATGTCAGGAGCAGCATCAGGTATACCTAACAATGATTTGTCAACCTGGTGAAGCTGTAACACAGGACTACTTGCATGCCAAACAGCGAAAGCAGCAAGTGATAGAGCTAAGCAATTCCATAATCAATGGATCAGATCTAAGCTCTGCAGCCCTCCCACATCCAGTCATGACTGGTGGTGGACAATGAAGCAGCTAACTGGAGGAGGAGGCTCCACAAATATCTCCATCCTCAATGTGGGGAAGCCCAACACATCAGTGCAAAAGATAAGGCTGAAGCATTTGCAACCACCTTCAGCCAGAAGTGCTGAGAGGATGATTCATCTTGGCCTCCTCCTGAGACTCCCAGTATCACAGAGACCAGTCTTCAGCCAATCCAATTCACTCCACATGATATCAAGAAATGGCTGAAGGCACTGGATACTGCAAAGACTATGGGCCCTGACAACATTCTGGCGATAGTACTGAAGACCTGTGCTCCAGAACTAACTGTGTCCTGAGTCCAGCTGTTCCAGTACAGCTGCAATACTGGCATCTACCCAGCAAACTGGAAAATTGCCCAGGTATGTCCTGTCCACAAAAAGCAGGACAAATCCAACCCGGTCAATTACCGTCCCATCAGTCTGCTCGAACATCAGCAAAGTGATGGAAGGGGCCATCGACAGTGCTATCAAGTGGCAGCTGCTCCATAATAACCTGCTCACTGACACTCAGCTTGGGTTCTGCCAGGGCCACTCAGCTCCTGACTTCATTATAGCCTTAGTCTAAACATGGACAAAAGAGCTGAATCAAGAGGTGAGGTGAGAATGACTGCCCTTGACTTCAAGGCATCATTTGACTGAGTGTGGCACCAAGGAGCCCTAGCAAAACTGGAGTCAACGGGGATTAGGGAGGAAACTCTCCACAGGTAACCAATACAAAGCTTTCCTAGCACAAAGGAAGATGGTTGTGGTTGTGGTTGTTGGATTGAAACATTGCAGCTCCAGGACATCACTGCAGGAGTTCATCAGGGTAGTGTCTTAGGCCCAACCATCTTCAGCTACTTTATCAATCACCTTCCTTCCATCATAAGGGCAGAGTGGGGAAGTTCTCTGATGATCCACAATGTTCAGCACCATTCTCAACTCTTCAGGTACTGAAGCAGTCCATGTCCAACTACAGCAAGACATGAACAACATTCAGGCTTGGGCTGATAAGTGGCAAGTAACATTCACGCCACATAAGTGCAAGGCAATGACCATCTCCAACAAGAATGAATCCAACCATCTCCAAATGCCATTCAATGGCATACCATTGCTGAATCCCGCACTATCAATATCCTGGGGGTTACCATTACCGTTGACCAGAAATTGAACTGGGCCAGCCATATAAATGGCTTCAAGAGCAGGTCAGGGGCTGGGAATTCTGCAGAGAACAACTCACCCCCTAACTCCCTAAAGCCTGTCCACCATTGACAAGGCACAAGTCAGGAGTGTGATGGAGTACACCCCACTTGCCTGGCCAAGTGCAGCCCCAACAGTCAAGAAGCTTGACACCATCCAGGCGCTTGATTGGCATCCCACCCACAACCTTCAACATCCACTCCCTCGGATCTCAGACGATTGTAGGCTGCAGGAGATTAGAGAGAGAGGGAGGGCCGTAGCTGTGGAGAGATGTGCATACAAGGATGAGAATTTTAAACTTGAGGCCTTGTTTAACCAGGAGCCAATGTAAATCAGCAAGCACAGGGGTGTTGGGTGAATGAGACTTGGTGGAAGTTAGGACACGATAGCAGAGCTTTGGGTGACCTCAAATTTACGGAGAGTAGAATGTGGGAGACCTGCCAGAAATGCATTGGAATAATCGAGTCTAGAAGTGACAATGGCATGAATGAGGGTTTCAGCAACAGGTGAGTTGTTGCAGAAGCAGCAGGTGATGATATGGAGGTGGTCTTGGTGAGAGAGAGGATACTGGTTGGAACTTGATGCCTTTAGGATGGCGATGGAAATAAGTGAACCAGCTGACAACTGATTTACATCAGACGCTGTAAATTATGTCCAGTTTTACTTTTTCTGGAGAACTACGAGCTTGGTGAGTTAGCAGAGAAAAGCTTGTGGGAAAGGACTGTATGTCTTGATAACAGTGAAGCTGGTTAGTCTTGTACCGTGCATAGCTGGAACACTGCTCTCAAACAATCCACAAGTAATTTTTGTTAGTGCGTCGAGGATTTTCCCTATTTAGGGAGCTGGGAATGATTACTTCTTGGAAATTCAAAGTACCCATCAAAAGAAAAAAGTGAAATGGTATCTGCTGTGTGTATTTTCCCTCTGCCCCTCTGCCAGCCAGCACAGTGTGTGAGTGTGAGCAGCGAGTGCTGCTGTCTCTTCTCAGTGAAGCAGAGCGAACAGAGCTGCACTGTCTGAAGAAAGAGCGACTGCACAATAGTTCCTCAGTGCTGTGAGCAACACACCCCAGCCTGACCCCCACACTACACTAACAATCCAACACAGGAAGAAAGAGGGAGAGAGAAAAAAAACAGGTTTTATCTCCACAGCCTGGGCCAAGCGACACAGCCACTGGTGGGCGTTCTCAGAATTACTGTGCCAGCACTCACGAGTCCTGCACCGTTTGTCTCACCAAGGACGCTTAAGGGAGTTGTAGCAGCTTGTTTGTGCTCTGAGACATTGCTGGTTGCACACAGGTGACTGGTGTTCTCCAACTGTTGTACCAATCTCATAGCAGCTTGAGTATATTATCATTCAAGGTAGAGGTTGGCTCACCAACACTCCTAATGCTGTTGAAGTAAAGGGAGAAAATGTGTGGCACAGAGGTGGGTGTATGACAGATAAAGGCAGCCCTGTCCTGCTTCTCCAGGAATTTCCGTTTCTCCTCCCTGATTTATATTTCTTCCTTTGCCAATTTTCTCTCCTGTCCTGAATAGGCCAGATCAGGGTTAGTTGTTTGGGGGAATCAGCCAGGGCTCCTGCTCCTGATCACTGTTCACTGACCCCTGGGTTAGAGAGAGAAAGGGAAAATCAGCCATGGTTCCTGTTTCTGATCACTGTTCACTGACCCTTGGGTTAGAAAGAGAGAAAATCAGCCAGGGTTCCTATTCCTGATCACTGTCCAGTAACCCCTGGGTTAGAGAGAGAGAGAGAGAGGAAATCAGCTAGGGTTCTTGGTCTTGATCACTGTCCAGTGATCCCTGGGTCAGAGAGAGGGAAAGGAAATCAGCCAGGGTTCCTGTTCCTAGTCACTGACCAGTGACTCAAGCTGGAAAATGTGCTTGTATGTTTGGGCATTAAAATGGGAACAAGGACCAGGCTTCACTGTGACAGACTGCAACAGTTCATTCTCTGAACTTACACGTGAAGAAGAGTGTGGTTGGAACTTGTGGGAATATGAACTAGTGTGAGCCAATATCTTGAGGGGAAGAGGGTGACAAGTCCATCAGCACCGAAACCATGCATTTCTTAGAGATCATTCTCAAGCACTCTGGTTTAATATTGTGCATAGGTGTTGACAGAATGCCCATGGAAGCATAATTTGTGAGCACTGCTATCTCATTGGAACAAGAGGAGGCCATTCAGCACCTTGGGCCTGCTCCCCTGTTCAGTGAGATCATAACTGACCTGTACCTCAACCCCATTTATCCACTTTTGCCACATGGCAGATTGGTCAGGAAAGTAAAAGCCCATGGGATTCAGGGTAATGTGGCAAACTGGATAAAAGGTTGGTTTTGTAACAGGAAACAAAGGGTAATGGTCGATGGATGCCCCTGCGAATGGAAAGTTGTCTCAAGTGGTGTTCCACAGGGCTCGGTATTGGGACCCTTGTTGTTTGTGTTATATATTAATGATTTGGACGTGAACATGGGGGGGGCACGATTGGGAAATTTGCAGATTACACAAAGATTGGCCGAGTAGTGGATAATGTAGAGGATAGCCATAAGTTCCAAAACAATATAGATGGGTTGGTGGAGTGGGCAGTAAAGTGGCAGATGGATTTTAACATAGAGAATTGTGAGGTCATACATTTAGGGAGGTCAAACTGTTACAGCGATTACACAATAATTGGGAATATACTAAGAGGGGTAGATGAAGTGAAAGATGTTGGCGTACAAGTACTCAGGTCCCTGAAGGCAGCAGTTCAAGTAGACAAGGTTGTAAAGAAGGCATATGGAATGCTCTCCTTCATTGGCAGAGGTGTAGAATATAAAAGTAAGGATTATAATGTTGGAATTATATAAAACACTGGTGAGGCCACAACTGGAATATTGTGTGCAGTTCTGGTCACCACATTACAGGAAGGATGTAATAGCTGTGGAGAGAGTGCAGAGGAGGTTTACAAGAATGTTGCCAGGGTTAGAAAAGCGTAGCCACAAGGAGAGATTGGATAGGTTTGGGTTATTTTCCTTAGAACAAAGAAGGCTGAGAGGTAAAAACAAAAAACTGCGGATGCTGGAAACCCAAACAAAAACAGAAATACCTGGAAAAACTCAGCAGGTCTGGCAGCATCGACGGAGAAGAACAAAGTTGACGTTTCGAGTCTCATGACCAAGGCTGAGAGGTGACTTGATTGAGGTGTACAAAATTATGAGGGGAATAGATAGAGTGGACAGGACAAAATTGTTTCCCTTGGTGGAGAATTCTAGAACCAGGGGACATAGATTCAAGATAAGTGGCAGAAGATGTAGGGGGGACATGAGGAAGAACTTTTTTACGCAGAGGGTAGTGGGTATCCGGAATTCGCTGCCCTAGTTGGTGGTAGAGGCAGAAACTTTAAACTCTTTTAAAAAGTACCTGAATGTGCACCTTAAGTGCTGTAAGCTTCAGGGCTATGGGCCGGGTGCAGGAAGGTGGGATTAGAAAGGGCACCTCGGTGTCCTCGGACTGGCATGGACAAGATGGGCCGAATGGCCTCCTTCTGTGCTGTAACTTTTCTATGGTTCTATATTCCTTAATCGCCTTACCCAAAGAAATCTATAAATCTCAGTCTTGAAAGCTTCAATTGACCCCAGCATCCACAGCCTAGTTGGGAGAGAGTTCCAGATTTCTACTACTGTGTGTGAGAAGAAGTATTTTTTGATTTTACCTCTGAATGGCCTAGCTCTAGTTTTAAGTTTAGAATCATAGAATGGTTACAGCACAGAAGGAGACCATTCAGCCTGTCGTGTCTATGCTGGCTCTCTGAAAGAGCAGTTTGTTATGATACAGCAGATGGTAAATGCTGAGCTGTTCAAATCCCAGAGGGAATCTTGAAACAACTGCCACAACTGTTTTGCAATTTCTATTTTTATTTCCAGATGCGTGCCTTGAATTGAGTCCACTGCACCGAAGAGGTTTTTTTTTACAAAACTAAATCAAATATTTATTAATATAAGAAATAATTTTAAGCACATGCATAGGTCTACAATTTACCACTATGCTAATTCCTAGCTCCCCATTTTACCTGACTCCCAGTTACACCTCCATTAAGGCAACAGTAAAAACAAAATAGATTTTAACAGAACCAGGCAAAGCACAGAATACCCTGGACAGGGATATTCGCAGTGAATTCTTTTAGCTTCGGTTCCTATAGGCAGCAGCTTGGTACATAGAGGCTGGAGGCTTTTCACACTTGTTAGATCTCAGAATGCCTTCCCCTTACACATAACCTCATCTCCTTTATACATGTTTCTCCCTTTTTAATGTAAATCCCATTGTTTCAATATGTATTTGGACTTTACCTTTTTAATAATAAAACTCTTACATAATACCAATTTTATCAGTAAGCTTTAGGAAAAATAAACACACTGTTTGGCTTCTTCTGGCTAAGTGTAACATTTCACTCTTTTGAAATTCAGACTACTCTGGCTTAGCTAAAAATGCAAATTTTCCTTTACATCTCACATTCGAAAACTTCAGCCATGTTTACATATTTAGCATTTCAAACCTAGCTTCTCTTATCATACATAAAAGCCTTCAGGCCAGCTGTCTTTAATTCACTTAAGTCTCTCTCTCTCTCACACACACACAGGCACACACACACAAACTATCCAGATCCCACTATTCCTACTTCACAATAAATCCTGATAACATTATGAAAATTATTATATTTTCGTGACAAGTTCACCTAACGCCACTCCCCTGCCTTTTCCCCATAGCCCTGCAAATGTTTCTTTTTGAGATAATGATCACATTCTCTTTTGAAATCCGCAGTTGAACCTGCCTCTACCACAGTCTCAGGCGGTGCATTACAGATTCTAACCACTCGCTACGTGAAAAAGGTTTTCCTCATGTTGCCATTGCCTCTTTTGCCAGTTACTGTAAATCTGTACCCTCTGGTTCTCGATCCTACTGCTAATGGGAACAGTTTCTCTCTATCTACTCTGTCCAGACCCTCATGATTTTGAATACCTCTATCAAATCTCCTCTCAACCTCCTCCTCTTCAAGGAGAACAGTTCTAACTTCTCCAATCTTTCTATGTAACTGAAGTTCCTCATCCCTGGAACCATTCCTGTGAATCTTTTCTACACCCTCTCTAATGCCTCCACATCCTTCCTAAAGCATGGTACCTGTAATTGCACATGCTTCTCCAGCTGAGGCAAAACCAGTGTTTTATATAGTTTCAACATAACCTTCTTGGTCTTGTACCCTGTGCCCCTATTGATAAAGCATAGGATGTCATTAGCTTTATTAACCATACTCTCAACCTGTCCTGTCGCCACCAATGATTTGTGCACATATACATCAGGTCCCTCTGCTCTTGAAACCCCTTTAGAATTGTACCCTTTGTTTTGTATTGTCTCTGCATGTTCTTCCTACCAAAATTAACTACTTCACACTTATCTGCATTAAATTTAATCTGCCACTTGTCTGCCCATTCCAATTTGCCTATGCCCTTCTGAAGTTCTACATTATCCTCCTCACAGTTCACAATACTTCCAAGTTTTGTACCACATGCAGGTTTTGAAATGGTGCCCTGTACATCAGAGTCTAGGTCATTAATACATTGCTAAAAAGAGACATGCTGTCAAAGCTTTTCATCTTGCACTCATAAGGACCAATTTATAAATCTCAGACAGCAGCAATTTATACTGTATAAGAAGAGGGTGCTATGGTTAAGCATCTGGACTCTGATTGATAGAGCCATTGCCATGGAAAATGTATCCAGGCACAGTTAACTGCCAAGCTTTTGTTTAAATTCAATCCTGGCAGGTTAACTCTGATTGGTCAAGGTATTGCCATGGGGAATGAACCAGAGGATGGCTGTCCCTCAAGCTTTTGTTCTGTTGAAAAAGGAGCAATGTGTGGACATGTTCTTTCTGTTTGCAAAGGACAAGGCCCTGGGTGTGAATAAATGTAGCTTGTGGCATGCGTAAGACTGCGAGCCCGACTGATAATCTTAAATTGATTTTCACTGTAATTCTTAGCACAATCGGGATTGCTTAGTAAGTGTTGTCCAATTGTGGAATCACATCTAATGTTGGACACTATGTTCTGAGTTTTGCAAGCGCGGGCTGGTTGAGTACGGTCAGTACTTTGCCTGTTGCAAACAGCTGCAAGGATGTGCTGTTTGATCTGATCAGTTGTTGGGACATACAAACATACGAATTATGAACAGGAGTCGGCCACTCGGCCCTTTGAGCCTGCTCCGCCATTGCTTATCAAGGATCTAACTACCTCTGCGATAAAAATATTCAAAGACCCCACTTCCATCGCCTTTTGAGGAAGAGAATTCCAAAGACACTCAACCCTCAGAGAAGAAATTTCTCCTCATCTCTGTCCTAAATGAGCAACACCTTATTTTTAAATTGTGACCCCTAGTACTAGATTCTCCCACAAGAGGAAACATCCTCTCCACATTCACCCTGTCAAGAACACCCCAGGATCTTAACGTTTCAATCAAGTCACCTCTTACTCTTCTAAAGTCCAGGGGATACAAGCCTAACATGTCCAACCTTCCCTCATAAGATAAGCTGCATAATCCAGGTATTAGTTTAATAAACCTTCTCTGAACTGCTTCCAATGCATTTACATCCTTCCTTAAATACGGAGACCACTACTGTACACAATACTTCAGATGTGGTCTCACCAATATCCTGTATAACTGAAGCATAATCTCCCTACTTTTGTATTGAATTCCCCTCGCAATAAATGATGACTTTCTATTAGCTTTCCTAATTACTTGCTGTGCTCACATACTATCCTTTTGTGATTCATGCACGAGGACCCCTAGATCCCTCTGCATCTCTGCAATCTCTCACCATTTAGATAATAGGCTTCTTTTTTATTTTTCTTGGCAAAATGGACAATTTCACACTTTCTCACGTTATATCCCATTTGCCAGGTCTTTTTCTACTCACTTAACCTATCTATATCACTTTATAGTCTCCTCGTGTCTTCTCCACATCTCACTATCCTACCTATCTTTGTGTGATCAGAGAACTTAGCAACCATACCTTTGGTTCCTTCACCAGATCATTTATATAAATTGTAAAAAGTTGAGGCCCCAGCACTGATCCCTGTGGCACACCACTCGCCACATCCTGCCAACCAGAAAAAGACCTATTTATACCAACTCTGTTTTCTGCCAGCCAGCCAATCTTCTATCCATGCCAATATGTTACCCCCTACACCATGAGCTTTTATTTTCCGCAATAACCTTTGAGGTGGCACCTTATCAAATGACTTCTGGGCGTAAGGCCTACATACCCGGCATCACACCGGCACAGAAATTCATATACTCAGCCAGTTTCATATCCATGCTGCTGCTGCTGTCCCTTTTATTCCATGAGCTCTAACTTTGCTCACAGGTATGTTGGGCAGCACTCTATTAAATGCCTTTTGGAAGTCCACATACACCACATCAACAGTATTACCCAAATCAACCTCGTCAAAAAACTCCAGCAAGTTTGTGAAACACGATTTGCCCTTAACAAATCCATGTTGGCTTTCATTAATTAATCCATATTTTGTCCTGAATTATTGTTTCTTGAAACTTCCCAAGCATCGAGGTCTATATAATAACATCCATAAACACTCCCATAGCCAGAGTATTAGCAGCATTCGCAAAAAAATCAGATTTGTCAGAGACAATTTCCCCTAACAAATCAATACTGGCACCCTCTGATCAGCTCAGTTCAAATGCTCTGTTGCTAATGACAGATTTCAGCAGCTTTTCCACATCTGACATTAAGCTAGAAGGCCTGCAGTTTCTCTGTCCCGCTATTCTTAAATAATTGAATGACATGGCAAATTTCCAATCTCAACTTCACTCAACCGGAGCACTGGATGCTGGGTTTGCCCCTTCTCTCACTCTCAGTCACACTGGCTGCTGGTCTCACCCCTTTTCTCACTCTCGGTCGCACTGGCTGCTGGTCTCACCCCTTCTCTCACTCTCAGTCACACTGGCTGCTGGTCTCATCCCTTCTCTTAGTCTTGGTCGCACTGGCTGCTGGTCTCATCCCTTCTCTCAGTCTCGGTCACACTGGCTGCTGGTCTCACCCCTTCTCCAGTGTCGGTCACACTGGCTGCTGGTCCCACCCCTTCTCCAGTGTCGGTCACACTGGCTGCTGGTCTCACCCCTTTTCTCAGTCTCAGTCACACTGGCTGCTGGTCCCACCCCTTCTCCAGTGTCGGTCACACTGGCTGCTGGTCCCACCCCTTCTCCAGTGTCGGTCACACTCGCTGCTGGTCCCACCCCTTCTCCAGTGTTGGTCACACTGGCTGCTGGTCTCACCCCTTTTCTCAGTCTCGGTCACACTGGCTGCTGGTCTCGCCCCTTTTCTCAGTCTCGGTCACACTGGCTGCTGGTCTCACCCCTTTTCTCAGTCTCGGTCACACTGGCTGCTGGTCCCACCCCTTCTCCAGTGTCAGTCACGCTGGCTGCTGGTCTCACCCCTTTTCTCAGTCTCGGTCACACTGGCTGCTGGTCCCACCCCTTCTCCAGTGTCAGTCACACTGGCTGCTGGTCTCACCCCTTCTCCAATTTCGGTCACACTGGCTGCTGGTCCCACCCCTTCTCCAGTGTCGGTCACACTGGCTGCTGGTCCCACCCCTTCTCCAGTGTCGGTCACACTGGCTGTTGGTCTCACCCCTTCTCTCAGCCTCAGTCACACTGGCTGCTGGTCTCACCCCTTCTCCAGTGTCGGTCACACTGGCTGCTGGTCTCACCCCTTTTCTCAGTCTCGGTCACACTGGCTGCTGGTCTCACCCCTTTTCTCAGTCTCGGTCACACTGGCTGCTGGTCTCACCCCTTCTCACTCTCAGTTGCACTGGCTGCTGGTCCCACCCCTTCTCCAATTTCGGTCACACTGGCTGCTGGTCCCACCCCTTCTCCAGTGTCGGTCACACTGGCTGCTGGTCCCACCCCTTCTCCAGTGTCGGTCACACTGGCTGCTGGTCCCACCCCTTCTCCAGTGTCGGTCACACTGGCTGCTGGTCTCACCCCTTCTCTCAGTCTCAGTCACACTGGCTGCTGGTCTCACCTCTTCTCCAGTGTCGGTCACACTGGCTGCTGGTCTCACCCCTTCTCCAATTTCGGTCACACTGGCTGCTGGTCCCACCCCTTCTCCAGTGTTGGTCACACTGGCTGCTGGTCTCACCCCTTTTCTCAGTTTCACACACACACTGGCTGCTGGACTCTGATAATGCATCATATTGAATATTAACCTGGCATTCTGTGTTGCAGATGTAGTACAATTGAAATTTTTGTGGTGAGCTTTCAATCTGTAACGGAAGCATTGAGCTCAGGAAGCCAAATTCCTGCAGTGTTGGTCACAGGTTTATATTGATCTGATATGCTTCAACATTTATTTTTCTTTGAATGTAGTTTATTATCTTATAATGATGTAGGAAAAACCATGGGCGTAAACGGCAACTTGGCTTTTAACTTTGGAAAAGACATTGCTGAAATAATAATCTGAGGGCTAGCAAATGTCATGCTGGCCTTATATTCTGTGCCTCAGGGCATCATTCTCTTTGCTCATACCCAAACCTTAGCATTATTTATTATCACCTCACATAGACAGACTGTACACTGTAACTTCCCACAAACACAGACACTTACACATCATCCACACACACACACCCCCCACACACACACCATCCACACACAGACTGTACACTGTAACTTCCCACAAACACAGACACTTACACATCATCCACACACACACACCCACCCTCACACACACCATCCACACACAGACTGTACACTGTAACTTCCCACAAACACACCATCTACACACAGACTATACATTATAACTTCCTATGCACACAAACTCCACACGCACCATCCACACAAAGACAAACTTATACAATATAATTTCACTCACACACACACACGCACGCCCATCCACACTCAGACTGTACACTGTAACTTCCCACATATGCATATCTGCACACACACAGACTACAGTGTATAACTTCCATCACACACATGGTATACTGTATACTTTACACACGCAGACACACACAGACTGTACGTACAAGGCTCAGACTGTACATAGAGGCTTTTGATAAAATGCTGCATTAATAGGCTTGCCAGCAAAGGTGAAGCCCACAAAATAAAACAGACAGTGGCAGCATGGGTACAGAGTTGGCTGAGTGACAGGAAACAATAGTGGTGAACAGTTATTTTTTGGACTGGAAGAAGGTATATAGTGGGATTCCCAGAGGTCAGTGTTTGGATCACGGCTTTTCCTATAATATTCATGCCCTAGACTTCAGTGTACGGGATGCAATAGACAGGCATGTGACAGATGTCATTTAATGCAGAGAACTGTGAAGTGATTCATTTCACTAGAAAGAATAAGGAGAATCAATATAAAATAAGTGAATTCTAAAGGGGGTGCAGGAGCAGAGGTACTGGAGATAGATGTGCACAAATTGTTGAAAGAAGCAGGACAGGTTGAGAAAGTGATTAAAGGGGCATCAGGGATTCTGAGCTTTATAAATAAAGGCATAGAGTACAAAAGCAAGGAAGTTATGATGAACCTTTATAAAACACTGGTTCAACCCCAACTGGAAGGGTATGAAGGCATTCAACAGGGTGCAGAAAAGATTGTTCTCCTTAGAGAAGAGAAAGTTGAGTGGAGATTTACAGAGATATTCAAGATCATGAGGGGTCTGGACAGTGTTGATAGGGAGAAACTGTTCCCATCAGTGGATGGATCCAGAACCAGAGGGCACAGATTTAATGTGATTGGCAAAAGGAGCAAGAGCAACATGAGAAAAAACTCTTTTTACATAGAGTGGTCAGGATCTGGAATGTACAGCCTGAGAATGTGTTAGAGGCAGATTCAATCACGGCTTTCAAAAGAGAATTGGATAAGCACCTGAAGAGAAAACATTTGCAGAGCTATGGGGGAAGAGGAGTCATTGAGTTGCTCTTGCAGAGAGCTGGCACTGACATGACAGGCTGAATGGCCTGCTTCTGTGCTGTACCCATTCTATAATTACACAGAGTTTTATGAATCAGACTGTACACAGATAGCTGTACAGCACTGAGCTGTGGCTCAATAGGTTGCACTCTTGCCTCTGAGTCAATACATTTCAGATTCAAGTCCCACTCTAGGACTTAAGCAAGAAATGAAGGCCGAAACTTCAGTGCAGTACTCAGTATTGAGGGAGCGCTGCATTGTCAGAGCTGCCACCTTTCAGATGAGAAATCAAACCAAAGCCCGTCTGCCCTCTCGGGTGGATGTAAAAGATCCCACAATGCTATTTCGAGAGCAGGGTATTTGATCCTGGTGTCTTGACCAATATTTATCCCTCAATCAATACCACAAAAACAGATTACCTGGTCATTATCACATTGCTGTTCGTGGGAGTTTGCTGTGCACAAATTGGATCACACTGCAGATACAGAGTTTGAGTTCCGAAGAAGGGTCATATATTGGATGCAAAACACTGTTTCTCTCTCCACAGATGCTGCCAGGGGTGCTGAGATTTTCCAGCACCTTCTGTTTTTATTACAGAGCTTTGTGGATCAGACTGTACAATAAGCAGAAAGCCATACACGCTATGCATTCAGTAGTGAAGCTGTTTGTACGTAGGAGCAGTGTGTGTGTAACTAAGAACATTCTGTTTTTTTTGTGTGGGACACTGATAGACAGCCCTCGGACAGCTTGGCACGGCCCCTTGAAACTGTGTTTTGATAGCCCAGCCCTTCCCACGTTTGGAACTTTCTGGGAATCTGTGGCATGTCTGTGTTTCCTCCCTAAATCTCCAAAGGTAGGAATCACAGAGGTTATGTAGGTGTGAACCTACTGATGGTGTTTTGTGCTAAACTTTGTACATGGAAATGATGGGCCATTGTGTGAAATGGATTATAGTACAGTACAAACAATTATCATTCATCAGAATAATTTCCTAGTTAACCCCCCATTTCAGTAAATCCTTCTGATTTAGCTGGGAAACATTGAGGGGACCAGTTTATTGAGCTCCCATGACCTTTGCAAAAACTTGCAGCTACCAGGTTTACTGACGGTTTGTGAACTAGTTAACCATTACATTTCTCGGCTTAGTAGTGACTTTATTCAAATGTATTTGTTCCTGTTTAGCTACAGGTGTTTAAAATTGAAGCTTGTTTCGAATGTGACAGATCGAGGCTGTACTGCACCATTCTTGTCACCTCACTGCCATGGTGTTGGAGTGAAGACTCGGTGCAGTCTCCTACTCCTACTCACACTCATAACGTGGCACTGCTCACCTCTCTCAGTCCAACCTTCCCCCAACAACCTTGTAAAACCCAGACTTGGTTTCAGCTAATTACTTTCTCTTGATTTCTTTGATCTTCTCCCAATATCCAACCTGGATAGTGTCCAGCTCTGTTTTATTAACTAACCAAATGTCTGACACGTGCCTGATATATTTAATAATGACATGCTGAGCTATGCATAATATATACGGATAGAGTTTTTGTTTGCCCGATCCATCTGCATCTGTAGGGACAGCATTCCTTCCCCCGCTGTTTATCTAAGTCCAGGGGAGCTTGGGCTAGGTTGATAGAACCAAGGGCTAGTGACTTTGAATGTGTACAGGGGTTGTACTGGAGCTTCACTGCCCAGCTTCCTCCTACTTGTTAAGCCAAGAGCACCCTATCCATTATGGCACTGACATTCAGAACTTACCTGGAGCCGAGTGGGCAGACACAAGCGCCCGTGACGGGTTAAATTCTTCAGGTTCTGTTAGTGAGCCTGAGTGACCGCTCCATTAGCTGCCAGGCCTGTGGCAGAGGCTTCTGTACTTCTTGGCCTAAGGGAAGAGGGATTCAATGGCCAGAACCACAAGATTGATATTTTGGATGACATTATGGTCGATCCTTTAATATATTGCTTTCTTAAATAAAAGAGTTTTGTGGAGTCAGGAATGTGATGGAATACTCTCCACTTGCCTGGACGGGTGTAGTTCCAATAATGCTCAAGAAGCTTGACACCATCCAGGACAAAGTAACCCACTTGATTGGCACCCCATCCATAAACATTCACTCCCTCCACTGCCGACGCACAGTAGCAGCAGTGTGTGTACCATCTACAAGATACACTGCAGGGATTCATCAAGGCTCCTTAGACAGCACCTTCCAAACCCACGACCTCTACCACCTAGAAGGAAAAGGGCAGCATGGGAACACCACTACCTGAAAGTTCCTCTCCAAACCACTCCATCCTGACTCAGAAATATATCGCTGTTTCTCCACTGTTGCACGGTCAAAATCCTGGAACTCGATTCCTAACAGCACTGTGGGTGTACCTGCACCACGTGGACTGCAGCGGCTCAAGAAGGCAGCTCACCACCACCTTCTCAAGGGCAATTAGGGATGGGCAATAAATGCTGGCATAGCCAGCGACACCCACGTCCCATAAATTAAAAAAATAAAAATAAAACAGGCGACATGCGGTAACTCACGATCAGTAGTGAGTTGGAGTCACGCCCTGTGAATGAGCCAGAGTCGCTCGCTTCGCGTGGAGAGCCGGAGTCGCTCGCTTCGCGTGGAGAGCCGGAGTCGCTCGCTTCGCGTGGAGAGCCGGAGTCGCTCGCTTCGCGTGGAGAGCCGGAGTCGGTCGGTCCGCGTGGAGAGCCGGAGTCGGCCGGTCCGCTTGGAGAGCCGGAGTCGGTCGGTCCGCGTGGAGAGCCGGAGTCATCGGTCCGCGTGGAGAGCCGGAGTCGGTCGGTCCGCGTGGAGAGCCGGAGTCGGTCGGTCCGCGTGGAGAGCCGGAGTCGGTCGGTCCGCGTGGAGAGCCGGAGTCGGTCGGTCCGCGTGGAGAGCCGGAGTCGGTCGGTCCGCGTGGAGAGCCGGAGTCGGTCGGTCCGCGTGGAGAGCCGGAGTCGCTCGCTGCGCGTGGAGAGCCAGATTCGGTCGCTCCGCGTGGAGAGCCGGAGTCGCTCGCTTCGCGTGGAGAGCCGGAGTCGCTCGCTTCGCGTGGAGAGCCGGATTCGGTCGGTCCGCGTGGAGAGCCGGAGTCGGTCGGTCCGCGTGGAGAGCCGGAGTCGCTCGCTCCGCGTGGAGAGCCGGAGTCGGTCGCTCCGCGTGGAGAGCCGGAGTCGGTCGCTCCGCGTGGAGAGCCGGAGTCGGTCGCTCCGCGTGGAGAGCCGGAGTCGGTCGCTCCGCGTGGAGAGCCGGAGTCGGTCGCTCCGCGTGGAGAGCCGGAGTCGGTCGCTCCGCGTGGAGAGCCGGAGTCGGTCGCTCCGCGTGGAGAGCCGGAGTCGGTCGCTGCGCGTGGAGAGCCGGATTCGGTCGTTCCGCGTGGAGAGCCGGAGTCGCTCGCTTCGCGTGGAGAGCCGGATTCGGTCGGTCCGCGTGGAGAGCCGGAGTCGGTCGCTCTGCGTGGAGAGCCGGAGTCGGTCGGTCCGCGTGGAGAGCCGGAGTCGGTCGGTCCGCGTGGAGAGCCGGAGTCGGTCGGTCCGCGTGGAGAACCGGAGTCGGTCACTCCGCGTGGAGAGCCGGAGTCGGTCGGTCCGCGTGGAGAGCCGGAGTCGGTCGGTCCGCGTGGAGAGCCGGAGTCGGTCGGTCCGCGTGGAGAGCCGGAGTCGGTTGCTCCGCGTGGAGAGCCGGAGTTGCTCGCACCAGGTGGAGAGCCGGAGTCGGTCGCTCCGCGTGGAGAGCCGGAGTCGGTCGCTCCGCGTGGAGAGCCGGAGTCGGTCGCTCCGCGTGGAGAGCCGGAGTCGGTCGCTCCGCGTGGAGAGCCGGAGTCGGTCGGTCCGCGTGGAGAGCCGGAGTCTCTCGCACCATGTGGAGAGCCGGAGTCGCTCCGCGTGGAGAGCCGGAGTCGCTCGCTCCGCGTGGAGAGCCAAGGTTGTGAGTCACTGTGATTAATTTTCCATTTGTCCGATGGTTTAAACCAGCTGTTAATGAATCAGTGGCCGTTCTACCTCTCATCTTTTTATTGCCCATTCTCTATCACCTATTTTACACTGAAGTACACCTCCACATATTCCACTACCATCAGCAGTGTACAGGCTGCGTGTCGCTGTTAGCAGTGTACAGGCTGCCTGTCACGTTCTCACATTGAGCTACTGATGACTTTGCCTAGGAGGCATGGAGCAGAGACAAGTAAATCTGGTGAGATTTAGACCTCAGAAGCAGCTATGGTCATCCCTTTTGTTTCTGCTTGATGAAGCCTTTGTGCAGTGCCTCTGACCAGGTCAGTGGTATTTGCTGTCGGGAAACCTGAGGATGGGCAGGGAATGCAATGCTAGAAACTACTTGTCACATGAACAGTTCCTAGTCTGTGCTTAACTGGTTGAGATTAGCTGTTGCAACTGGCCTCAGTTTCCTAGGTTTAATTGAGAGTCCCTGCTCCTCAACACTATCACCAATTCGTTTATCCCAATTTTGTTGATTTGGTTTTCATTTAAAAGATTATCACCAATTCGTAATGAAAGTTCTGTGTTCTAGACAACAGGATTAGGCTCACCTGTGATCCCTTTGCAACAGCAACAACTTGCTTTTATGTAGTGCCTTTAATGTAGAGCGCTTCACAGGAGCACTATCACAATTCGACACTGAGCCACATAAGGGATAACTAGGGCAAGTAACCAAAAGCTTAGTCAAAGAGATAGACTTTGAGTTGGAGAGTGGCAGAGAAATTTATTGAGGGAAACCCAGAGCTTAGGGCGGCAGGAAGCTGCAGACACAGCCACCCACTGTGGAGCGATTGACATCGGGGATATGCATGAGGCCAGAATTGGCAGAGCACAAATATCTCAGAGGGTTATTGGGGTGGAGGAGGTTACAGAGATAGGGAGGGTCGAGGGCTGGAGGGCTCTGAGCACAGGAATGAGAATTTTAAATTTGAGGCATTAACAACCTGGAAGCCAGTGTATATCAGGGAGCATAGGAATGATGGGTGAATGGATCTTGGTGCGAGTTATGATATGGGTAGCAGAGATTTGATGAGCCCAAGTTCATGGAGTTCAAATATGCAGTCAAATCGCCTGTGCGCGCTCTCTCTCTCTCTCTCTCTCTCCCTTTCTCTCTCTCTCTTTCTGTCACCGTCTAGACTTACACACGATGGGACGAGGGGGTGGTGGAGGGGAAACGATGACTGTGGGCCTGTAATGTGGGCTCTGTCAAAAAAAAAACGGGGAGGGGAATCATGAGTGAATAGCTGGAGGCTGTCACAAACAGAGTGGTTACGTAAGACACCCTGGGGGGCAGGGTAAAGAGCAGAGGGTGCAAGTTACAACCTGTCTGTGCTGAAGGCAGAAGGAAAAAGGAGTTCAGGGAAACTGCTTAAACTGCAGAGTTTCCAGAGAGCAAATGGAGAACATTTTTTGGAAAGGCTGACAGGAAATTCCAGAAAACAAAAGGATTATGTTTCCACGGAGTGGGTTTTTGGGAACATGGCTGAAGAATGGGAAAAAAAAATTCTGGCTCACAGAAGCAACACGAGGTTGAAAGTTCAACTGGTCCAAGCTCTGGGCCTCCTGTGTTTCAGTCCAAGGCTGCACACATTCTACGGCTGTCACTCTGAATATGGTGCTGGACTCTGTTCCATTGTTGGCACAAATACAACAGCAGAATTCAGAGAGAACCTGTCCCACCTCCACCACAACCCCCCAACCCCACCACCACCCCCATCCCAACCCACGTCCTTTGGGGCTACTAATGAGACTGCTCTAGCAGCTACTGCTATTCGTCGTACTGACTGTCAGGGGTTTCCCCCACCCTTTCACAGGCTTTGACTCCGGGGCTCCCAGTGAGACCCAAGTTTGGATAGTTTGACCCTGTCCACGTACTGTGATGATGCATGAAGTAGTGTTCCAAATCTATCTTTTCTACTCCAATCACTCTCCTACACACAAAAAAAAATAGCTATATGGGATATTAGTATTTGAGAAATAATGTGCAAGTGTAACATCCTTGGGGGAACAGGTGACTTTGGACCTATCATTCCCAAAACTCTCCACCACTGGGGGCTTTCATCACCTCATGTTTTGTTGTTTAGTAGATTCATTAATAGCAATTGATCACTGATTAGTCAATAATTCTATTATCATTGTATCATGTGATATCAAGATGGGCAAAGATGAACTAGATGGATCTTGGTCTATTCTCATCGAGCAATTCCTCTGCTGCAACATCTCAACAAAGCCACCTCGACGTTACAGCAGTGGCTTCGCTTCAAAAGCATTTCATTGGGTGTAAAGTACTTTGGGACATACTGAGGTGGTGGAAGTTGATATAGAAATACAAACCTGAATTCTTAGTTCTTTTCAACACTGAAAAGTTCAAATTTCTCCAGTCTTCAAATCTCAATCCTCTGATGTTAGTGGTCGTTCAATCTGTTGGCTTTTTTCTTGTCCTGTCTCCTGGGCTTGGTGATCAGAGTGGGCACACTACTTGAGTCATGCTCTGACCAGAGTATGAGAAAAATCAAACCCCCTTATCCTATCTTAATGGCTTCTTTCTTTCTGTCCGAGTGCAGACGTCATTTAAAAGAAACACAGCCTCACTCACATAAAAATGGCCCAGCTTGTTTTGACAGCTGGGATTAGGCCTTTGAGTTACGGGGAGAGGCTGCAGTAGCTGGGAATGTTTACAGTGGAGGAGAGAAGGCACAGAGGAATCCTATAGACCCTAAAGGCTACAGCCAAGATAAATGTCATTGGGGTGAACCTTGGTCTGTACCCCCGGGGTGCAAAGGACCGACTGGGCAGAGGAATCAAGCCAAAAGGAATAGATGCTCAGGCGGAACTTGCAGTTAAATTAAATTTAACCTACCCTAATGTATTTCACGTAGCCCCAGATTCTGCAAAGGGACTCGGTATCAAATGTCAAAGGTTATAAAGGATGATACCACAGTTTAGATGTAACAACTTTACACAAGCGATGGTGAAAGCATGGAATAGATTGTCACTGGAAGCAGTGGCACCAATTTTAACAACAAATTAACGAGAGTGTTGAGTTTGGATGCTGCTAGAGCCCATAGCTGCAAGGAACTGAGCGGCTAATTTAATCAATTGGATAAGCTTCTGAGCTTCTGGAGCAAATTTGAATGTGGGATGTTAGAGGTACTGCAGGGTGTGATATTCCCAGGGCACTTTGTGCTAGTCAATTGGATCACCACAGACACTTCTGGTCCTGTTCTTCCCTATCTTATTGTGTGACACAGTAGCCCCAGAAGAGATACCAGCACCTTTCTCCCCAGCCTTTATACCTAGTTGTTGAACAATCTGTGGGTGCAAAGCTCAAAAATAATTTTGGGACTCCCGAATCACTAAACCTCTGCTCCTTTGGCACTGTGCTGGTGTCCTTGAGCTTTCTTGTGAGGGTGGAAATTGGGCTGGGTGTCAAGGATGAGTTGACCCATACCATCACCCCTAGGAAAAACACTCAGCATATTTTCTAGCATGGATCCAATGGAAAATGCAGATTATCAAACTGTAAAGCAAACTATTCTTACCGCTTGTGGCTAATGACCAAAGCATTCAGGAAAACACATAAGCTCCGAATGTAGCTCGTAGAGTATCAGTAGAGGATATTTGTATCTTGTGGCAGTAGACTCCTTGATATTTGAGTACGTCCAAGCTGCAAGTGACTTCATTGTCTTCTGTGGTTTCTGTCATGACTGAAGAGTCCAAAGCAAGATTGGCACGGATGTCCACAGAAATGGCAGCTCATGTCACCATTGTTGGTCCGCAACTGTGTCACCTATGGCCTTCTCCTGGGCATGTCAGATATCGCGGGTCTGGTGTGGATGGTCCTCTAAGCATGCTGAACCAAATTCCAATGCTTGGATGTTGTCAGGAGACTGGGAGAATGTTACAGATCATAGGGATCTGAAATGTAGAGTGTGAGGATGGTTTCTGGAGTAAAAACCCCAAAAGATATTTGAGAGCCCGGTCTAGTTTGAGCATGACTTGCTCTGACCTGTACTGTTATTTGGCTGATTTAGCTCAGCATTTCATTGATTGTGCTGTGTGTTGCTGCAACATTTGGACATGTTACCACTAGATCTGATTCTCAGCTCTTGCACCACCATTTATGTCACTCAATTTTCTTGTGTTGTCCTTCTTATTAATCCATATTAAATTTCGCCTGCCTTTATTCCTAACTTGCAATGGTATTACAGCTTTCTGCTTTGTCTTACTTCATTCTTCAACCACAATTGCTTAAAAATACAACAGAGCTTTTCCCTTCTAGGGCTAGTGATATTTTTTTTATTATACTGGATGCAACAAATCAGCTCAGCCAGACAACAAAGGTTCAGTATGATATTACTTACCAAGCATTCTGGTAATAATAACATTGTGCCATATCGGTTTGGTAAAGGATCAAGTAACTGGATGTGCAGCCACAATGAGCAGGAAATGCTTTGAGACAAGTAAATCTGTATGGCAAAGGGGAGCGGGAGTAACATTGCAGTCCTATGTTGGCCTCCAGTTTAAAATACTAATTTTTGTGTGTAAATTGCTTAAAGACCTCGGCTCTCACGCGCGCTCGCTTGGCTCTCATTCACTTCCTCTCTCTCTCTCTCACTCATTCTCTCTCTCTCTCTCTTTCACTCTCTCTCTCTCTCTCACTCATTCTCTCTCTCACTTTCACTCTCACTCTCTCTCTCTCACTCATTCTCTCTCTCTCTTTCACTCTCACTCATTCTCTCTCACTCTCACTCTCACTCTCTGTCTCTCTCTCTCCCTCTCCCTCCATCGCTCCCTCTCTCCCTCTCCTCTCTCTCTATATACCCTCCACCCATCCAACAATCCTTTCTGAACTAGCCTCTAACTAGTCTCTTGAGCATCACATCATCCCAGCATTAACTGCCTTCAGGCGCCTAGCCCCATGCTCTGGAATATTCTCTCTAAGCTCCTCCATCTCTGAACCTCCTTCTCCTCAGTTAAAATTCTCCTTAAAACCCAGCAGTTTGACCAAGCATTTGGTCACAGGGACTGCAGAGGTTGAAGAAGGCAGCTTGCCTCCGCCTTCTCAAGGGCAATTAGAGATGAGCAATTAATGCTGGCTTAGCCAGCAAAGCCCACATCCCATGAATGAATTTAAAAAACGCTCCCAATATCTGCTCCTTCGGCTTGCTGTCCATTCCTGGATGTACATCTCTGTGAACTACCTTGGATTGTTTTCTGTATTATAAGTGCTATATAAATACAGTTCTTATTTTAGTTAACACTTTCACATTTAAAGACTAATTCTCTGAATATCTGTGCCCACTGGAGAGCCTCGCCTGCAGGAAATAAAGGCTGTACTCTCTGCTTCCAGCCTGCCCGCCCTTCCCGAATATGGTTCTCGCAAAATCGGCCTCTTTCTGCATATGTAGCCAACAAGTAGACATGGTGTTCGATATTCCTTCAGTTTTACCTGATACCATTTAAGTACACAGAGAGGTGCATGTGCATTTATCAGTACATGGACTGGCACACAACACTCAGATGTGTGCTCACACATGTACATGTAAAGAGACACACATAGAAGTACAGGTACGTGCACATACAGACACACATTTAAGCAGACAAACACACACTGACACACAGACTCTCCGACATGTGCAGGCTCACGTGTACAGGCAGACAGGCACAGACAGATGCACTGCTACAGATGTGCACAGGCAGACCCATACGCGCACATATAGGCAGAAGTACAGGCATTTGCAAACATGCTCGTGCACGTAGACACAGTCCCACATGCCCAGCAATATGATCAGAACTATTCAGTCAGGCAGAAACTAAATGTCGCCACAAACTGTTTGGAAATTATCTATTTCCTTGATGTAACCTCAATGTATTCCTATAAGTGCCTTTGTAACCTTGTTATGATGTAACTTTGCTTTCCTGGTAATGGTACAGGAGGTGTGATTGCAGTATGACAGTTTGCATAAGCACTTTCTGTTACAAATGTGGATATAAGATTTAGATTGGAAAATGCTGATAGGAAATGTTTACAGGTGTAAGATTTTTAACAATACTGATCAACTGTAGCATGGCAGACTGAGACTGAAGACAGGGAAGCCTTCAGATGGAGTGGACTTAGAGACAAGATGATGTTTCCACTTGGGATGCTGAGTTGTAATTCACCCCCAATTTTAGTGTCATACATTCTGCCCTTGTTTTTATGCTTCTATTATAAATCCTTGTGTTCACATTTATAATGGAAAGTAACTATGTAAACTTGTGACAGTGTAATTACGGCCTCCTGCCAGTGCTGGCACTGCAGCATGTTAGTTTACATTGGGAATTTCCATTCTCAACGTCAAGGCAGAGATTTATTATGGAAAAATTGACAGGACTTGTGCGCAGATGTGAAGTTTTTACTGTATTATAGATATGTAGCCCCCACACTGCAAATGCTGCTGAACATTTCCACACACGACTAGGATATTTTTAAAGGCCATTTAATTTACCAGAAAGCAATAATTATCAACAGGGGAGGTAATTGGAAACAGGAGAGCTTTATATCCGAGACAATTTAACAATACATTACTGACAACTTCCCATTATCTGTTGCGACTTCTCTCTTTTTCTTCTTAAGCAAACAAAGTTACTGACCCAAGGATCTCACATCAGGTTTTCATTTGGATTTTTTTAAAAGGAAAGACATCAAAGATTTAATTTAAAAAAAAATTCCATCTGTCCTTTTGTGTGGAGCCTGTTGCTCTGTCCAGCCAGCCCTGGATCTCTACACCCAGCATAAACAATCATTATTTTAGGGGTGACGGGGAGGGGACCGGCTCAACAGAAAGCTACAGGAAAACAACATAACATTATCTCTTTCTTTACGATTGGTTCCGCACTAAAGAGTTTAGGTCCAGAATTAACGGCTTTTTTTCTTGAAATGAAGAAAGGAAACGGTGATGGGGAGGGGGTGGGGGGTGTCTGTTAAAGTCATAAAGAATGAATCACCTCATAATTAGTTTGTTCTAGGCCCTGGATACACTAACTCTTCGCTGTGTTAAGTTTGGCCTCAAACGGCCATTTGTTATAATAACAGAAAGAAAGTATAAAACAAACCCTTACTGCATTCCATCCACTTCACTAACTGACAGCAGCCCTGGCTCTCTGCCAATCCCCTGCATGCACTGAGCTTATGTTCCACACAACCTGAGCACCAGCCAACTCTTTGAATCTTCGCCCCGGCTCCCCTCCCTCCCTCCCCTCATCCCTCCCCTCATCCCCGACTCCCGCTCCCTCCCTCTCCTGGCCCTCCGCTCTTGCTGCAGGCAGCCAGTCAACCCTCTCCTTCGCCTCCCCTCCCCACTCTCCACTTTTTTCTCTTCCCCAACTTTCTTTTCCTTGTTCTTACATACTCCCTTCTACCACCCCCTTCTCCTTCCCCCTTTCCACTCTTTCACCTTCTTTCCAAAGCCCTCCCATCTCTCCTCTTGCCCCTCTCCCCTTCCGCTTCTCTTCACTTCTTTCCTTTACACATTCTCTCTTCCGCCACCCCTCCATCTGGTTCCTTTATTTCCACCTACCCCCCACCCCTCCTCACCCCTCGAGTTACCCATCCCTCCTTATGCCCCTCCCCTCTTCGTTCCCCTTCCCCCACCCCCTTTCCCCCGCCCCCCCTTCCCCGCCCTCGTCCTCCTTCCCCTGCCCTCGTTCCCCTTCCCCCGCCCCCTTCCCCTGCACTCGCCCCTTCCCCCTGCCCTCGTCCCCCACCCTTGCCACCCTTCCCCCACCCTCGCCCCTTCCCTCGCCCCTTGCCCCGCCCTCGCCCCTTCCCTCACCCCTTGCCCCGCCCTCGCCCCTTCCCTCACCCCTTGCCCCGCCCTCGCCCCTTCCCTCACCCCTCGCCCCGCCCTCGCCCCTTGCCCCGCCCTTGCCCCGCCTTCGCCCTTTCCCCTGCCCTCACCCCCCCTCGCCCCCTTCCCCTCCCACCCCCTTCTCCCTGCTGTTGCCCCCCCACCCCCGCCCTTGTCCCCTTTTCCCGCCCTCGTCCCCTTTTTCCGCCCTCGTCCCCTTTTTCCGCCCTCGTCCCCTTTTCCCGCCCTCGTCCCCTTTTACCACCCTCGCCTGCACTTCCCCCCTCTTGCCCCCTTCCCCCGCCCTCTTCCCCGCCCTCGCCCTTTCCCCCTCCATTTCCCTCCGTCGCCCCTTCTTCCCCCTCCCTGTCCCCACTTGCATCGCCATCGTTGCCCCTTCCCCCACCCTCGCCCCCTTTCCCCCACCCTCACTCTCCCCCACCCTCTCTCTCCCCCGCCCACACTCTCCCCCGCCCACATTCCCCCCCTACCCTCTCACCGTCCCGCCCCCGCTCCCCACCCCAGTTCCCCGCATCCAGCCCCCACCCCCTCTCACCCCACCCATCGTCCCTTACACTACCACCTGAATATTGAGCCTGATGCATTTGAAAGAAACAGGAGAATTGTGATTGCAGATTGCTGACACAGCATACCTGCCACAGAATTCAGGGAGTTCAAAAGTGGCCCATCCTGTTGAAACATTTTAAGTAACATCCCAAGGCTTCCTCGCAGATCGGTCTGCAAACCAGTTCAATATGTTTGGCACCGGGAACACACTTTTGACTCCTCAGCAGTTTTTTTCATCCTTAAAACTCGGTCTGTTAAAATCTCTGGTGCTCTTTGTTTCCCATCTTTTCTTCGTTGTGTTTTTATTCTGAGAATAGGTTCCAACAAGACCCCTTGCTCCCTATCCAGGTTTGTGTGCGAGTGTGAGTGAGGGGAAGGTAAGCAGAGGGGATTCTAACTTGGAATCTCATTCACCCCTGAAGTTTAGCAAATTGCTTGAGTACAATAAAAGAAAAGCCAAGCTTTGAACTTGACCAGATGGTGGGGTGGGTGGAAGTGGAGGGGGAGAGGGGTGGGGAAATGTCATTGGAGATTCGAGTCAGGTTTTCCCTGTTCCTGCTGCCCAGCTTCCTTTCACGGTTCACTGATGGGGGTCAAGAGATCAAGAATCTATTTGGCTAGAGCTAAGGAATAAAAAAGGTGCAATTACATTGCTCAGTGTAGTCTGCAGGCCACCAACTAATAGAGAAACAAATTTACAAGGAAATTACAGAGAGGTGCAAAAATTATAGAGTAGTTATAATGGGAACTTTAACTATCTGAATACAGACTGGGATAGTAGTGGTGTAAAGAGCAGAGAGGGGCAAGAGTTCCTAGAATATATTCAGGAAACTTTTCTACAGCAGTATGTTTTCAGTCTAATGAGAAAAGAGGCACTGCTAGACCTGGTTCTTGAAAATGAGGTGGGTTAAGTGTCAGTCGAGGGAACATTTAGAGGAAAGTGATCATTGTATTATAAGCTTTATGTTGGCTATGGAGAAGGACAAGGAGCAATCCAGAATAAGAATAAATCCAACTTCAGTGGGGTAAGAACAGACTTGGACCGAATCGATTGGAGTCAAAGATTAGTGAAATGGTGAAAAAGGAGGAAATTCAAACGCTAGAAGGGTTTAGAACTGATAACGAGGAGGTATTGAAAAGCTGTCTAATCTTAAAGTGGATAAGGCACCAGGACTGGATGAGATGTATCCCAGGATACTGAGGAAAGTGAGAGTGGAAATCGCAGAGGCACTGGCTATAATTTTTCAGTCTTCCTTAGACTGAGGGGTGGTGCCAGAGGACTGGAGAATTACAAATATTACACTCTTGTTCAGAATAGAGTGTCAAGATAAGTCCAGCAAGTACAGGCCAGTCAGTTTAACTTCAGTGTTGGGGAAGCTTCTAGAAACAGTAATTCGGAACAAAACCAAAAGTCACATGAACAAATGCAGGTTAATTAAAGAAAGCATGGATTACTTGTTTAAGCAGCTGGAGTTTTTTGATGAGGATTGACGAAGGAAATGTAGTTGATGTGTGTACATGGGGCAGGATTTTTACCTCGTCGGGCAGGCACAGCGGGGGCCCCGGGAATAATTGTGAAGATGACCACTGCCCGCAATCGGGCCCCGACATTAATTTCACACTGGCTGGCCAATTAATGGCCTGTCAACATGAAACATGTGCTGCAACGCTGCCAGGGTGAGGGCAGGAGGAGGGCGAGTGCAGAAGTTTGCGACTGTATGTGAGTGTGCGCAATGAAAGCTCCTCGAGGCACAGATCTGCCTCAGGGAGCTGAAGATTTAAAAACATAAAAATAAAAAACTTACCTCTGTTAAAAACACATCCCCTCATGTGACTCTGTCACATGAACAGGGACATGTTATGAATGAAATTTAAACATTTTTATTTAATTTTTAATTGCTGTTGGAAACTTCATCCTGCCCGTGAATGAGGTTTCTTAAAAAATCCAAAGGCTGCTTGGCCTTTTCACCCACCCGCCAACCATAAGGTTGGAGATGCAGCAAAAAATGTTATTCAATTGTGACTTTAATGGCCTTAATCTGCCTGTTAGTTGTCGGTGGCAAAGCGCCCACTGACAAAATATCGTGCAAGTGGGTGATGACTCCAGGACATTTGCCCGCCATCATTGTACATCATTTTATGCTCAAGCAGGTCAGGCGCACACCCGCCCCCGCTCAGTGCAAATTTCTGCCCAAGGACTTCCGAAAGGCATTTGATACAGCCACACAACAGACTTTAAGAGCAAAGTTACAGCTGATGGAATAAAAGAAACAGTAGCAACATGCGCATAAAATTTGCTGAGTGACAGGAAACAGAGAGCAGTGGTTAATGGATGTTTTTCTGGCTGGAGGAAGGTTTGTAGTGGAGTTCCCCAGGCGTCAGTGTTGGGACCTTGCTTTTCTATATATATATAATATATATATTAAAATATATATTAATCACGTATATCTTGGTGTACAGGGCACAATTTCAAAGTTTGTGGCTGATACAAACCTTGGAAGCATTGTGGACTATGAGGCAGATGGTGTAGAACTTGGCATGGCAAGTTGTGATGGAATGGGGCATACAGGTGGCAGATGAAGTTCAAAGAGGAGAAATGTGAAGTGATTCATTTTGGTAAGAAGAATGCAGAGAGACAATATAATGGGTACAATTCTAAAGTGGGTGCAGGGCTAGAGGGACTTGGGTGTGTATGTGCATAAGTCATTGAAGGTGGCTGGGCAGGTTTAGAGAGCAGCAAAGCATACAGCAAAGATTCAAAAGAATGGTTCCAGGGATGAGAAGCTTCAGTTAGCGAGAGATTGCAGAATTCAGTACTGTTTTCTTGGGAAATAGAAGGCTGACAGGATGTTTGAGAGAGGTATTCAAAATCATGTGGGTTCAGGTCAGAGAAAATAGGGAAAAACAGTTCCGCTTGAGAGAGGATCAAAAACGAGAGAGCACAGATTTGAAGTAATTGGGAGGCAGTGGTGTAGTGATATTGTCGCTGGACTATAATTAATAGACTTAAGGTCGTGTTCTGAGGACCTGGGTTCAAAGGTGGTGAAATTTGAATTCAATGAAGATCTGGAATTAAAATTCTGATGATGACCATAAAACCATGTCGATTGTTGTAAAAACCCATCTGTTTCACGACTGTCCATTAGGGAAGGAAATCTGCTGTCCTGATCTGGTCTGGCCTACATGTGACTCCAGACCCACAGCAATGTGGTTGACTCTTAATTGCCTTCTGAAATAACCTAGCAAGCCACTCAGTTGTATCAAACCACTAAAATGTCTAAAAGGAATGAAACTGGACAGAGCACCCAACATCGACCTAGGCACTGGAAACAACAACAGCAAGCTCATTCCTGTTGACCCTGCAGAGTCCTCCTTAGTAACATCTGTGCGCTAGTGCCAAAATTAGGAGAGTTGTCTCACAGACTAGCCAAGCAACAGGCTGACGTAGTCATACTCATGGAATCATACCTTACAGATAGTGTCCCAGACACCACCATCGTCATCCTTGGGTATGTCCTGTCCCACTGGCAGGACAGACCCAGCAGAGGTGACAGCACAGTGGTATACAGTTGGGAGGGAGTTGCCCAGGGAGTCCTCAACATCAACTCCAGGCCACATGAAGTCTCATGGCATCAGGTCAAATATGGGCAAGGAATCCTCCTGCTGATTACTACGTAATGCTCCCTCCTCAGCTGATGAATCTGTACTCCTCCATGTTGAACACCACTGGGTGGGGACGTAAATGCACCTAAGAGTGGCTCAGTGGCACCAGGAGTGAATGAGCTGGCTGAGTCCTAAAGGACATAGACTGGATCTGCAGCAGGTAGGAAGGGAGCCCACAAGAGGAAGAAGCATATTTGACCTCGTCTGTGGCTGATGCATCCGTCCGTGACAGTATTGGTGGGAATGACCACCACACAGTCTTTGTGAAGACAAAGTCCCTTCTTCACATTGAGGATACCCTCCATCGTGTTGTGGCATATTACAGATCTAGCAACTCAAGACTGGGCATCCATGAGACGCTGTGGGCCATCAGCAGCAGCAGAATTGTATTTAATCACAATCTGTAACCCCATGGCCCAGCATATCCCCAATCTACCACGATCAATCCTGGTTCAATGAGAGGGCATGCCAGGAGCAACACCACAGACATAACTAAAAATGATGTGTCAACCTGGTGAAGCTCCAACAGACGACTACTTGCGTGCCAAACAGCAGAAGCAGCAAGTGATAGACAGAGCTAAGCGGTTCCACAACCAACGGATCAGATTTAAGCTCTGCAGTCCTATCACATCCAGTCATGAACAGTGGTGGACAATTAAACAACTCACTGGAGGAGAGGCAGCTCTACAAATACCCACATTCCCAATGATGGGGAGCCCAGCACAGCAGTGCAAAAGATAAGGCTGAAGCATTCACAGCAATATTGAGTGGATGACCCATCTCGGCCTCCTCCAGATGTCCCCAGAATCACAGATGCCAGTCTTCAGCCAATTCGATTCACTCCACATGATATCAAGAAATGGCTGAAGGTACTGGATACTGCAAAGGCTATGGAGCCTGACAACATTCCAGAATATGCAAGAGTATGGGGATAAGGCAGGGGAGTGGGACTAGGTGGAACGCTCTTTCGGAGAGCCAGTGCAGACTCGTTGGGCCGAATGGCCTCCTGCACTGTAAAGATACTGTGATAGTGTGATACTGCATCTAAGCCCATGCACTACCTGTCCTGTGACTGTTTGATGGGGACGGTGTAGAGGGAACTTTACTTTGTATTTAACCCCATGCTGTACCTGCCCTGGGAGTGTTTGACAGAAACATCGAAATTAGGAACAGGAGTAGGTCAATTGGCCCTTCAAGCATGCTCTGCTGCTCAATATGATCAAGGCTGATCCTGTATTTCAATGCCATACTCCTGCCCTCTCCCCATATCCCTTGATGCCTTTAGAGCCCAGAACACTCTCTATTTCCTTCTTCAATATATTCAGTGACTTGGCCTCCACAGCCTCTGTGGTAGAGAATTCCACAGGTTCACCACCCTCTGAGTGAAGAGGTTTCTCCTCATCTCAGCCCTAAATGGCCTACCCCTTATCCTGAGAGTATGACCCCTTGTTCTAGAACCCCAGCCAGAGGAAACATCATCCCTGCATCCAGCCTTTCCATCCAGAATTTTATACATTTTACTGAATTTGGGCCTAGTCAGCCCAATCTGTCCTCATTCGACAATCCTGCTGTCACAGAAATCAGCCTGGTGAACCTTTGCTGCACTTGCTCTGTAGTATATCCTTTCTTGGGCAAGGAGACCAAAACTGCACACAGTACTCTAGGTGTGGTCTCACCAAGACCCTGTACAGCTGCAGTAAGACATCCTTGCTCCTGTACTCAAGTCCTCTTGCAATGAAAGCCAACATACCATTTGTCTTCTTAACTGCTTGCTGCACCTGCATGCTTGCTTTCAGTGATTGGTGTACAAGGACATCCAGGTCCCTTTGTACAGCAATATTTCCCAATCTATCACCTTTTTAAAAAATACTCTGCCATTCTGTTTTTCCTACCAAAGTGGATAACTTCACACTTATCCATGTTTTACTGCATCTGTCATGTACTTGCACACTCACTCACCCGCCTGCCACTCTGAAAAAGACCCATTTTTCCTACTCTCTGTTTCCTGTCTGCTAACCAATTCTCAATCCATGCTAATATATTACCCCCAATCCCATGTGCTTTAATTTTTCACACTAACCTCTTATGTGGGACTTTATCAAAAGATTTCTGAAAATTCAAATACACCACATCCACTGGTTCTCTGTTACCTATTCTGCTAGTTACATCTTCAAATAACTCCAGTAGGTTTTCAAACATGATTTTCCCATCATAAGTCCACGCTGACTTTGTCTAATCCCGTTGATATTTTGTAAGTGTCCTGTTATCACATCCTTTATGATGGACTCTAGCATTTTCCTAAACAAAAACAGAAAATGCCGGAAAAACTCAGCAGGTCTAGCAGCATCTGTGGAAAGAGAAACAGAGTTAACGTTTTGAGTCCGTATGATTCTTCTTCAGCTTTCCAGCATCTGCAGTATTTTGCTTTTATCTAGCATTTTCCCTACTACTGATATTCCAGAATCGACAGAATTTTGGAGGATGGCAACCAAAGCATCCACCACGTCCATAGCTGCCACCTTTAGTATCCTGTGATGTAGATTATCAGGCTATGGGGATTTATCAGCTTTTAGCCCCATAAATTTTTCCAGCACTATTTTTTTTATTAATACTAATTTCCTTCAGTTCCTCCTTCTCACTAGACCCTTGGTCCCCTCGCATTTCTGGGAAGCTATTTGTGTCTTCCGCGGTGAAGACAGAACTATAGTTGTTTAATTTCTCTGCCAATTCCTTGTTTTCCATTATAAATTCTCCAGTTTCAGACTGTAAGGGACCTACATTTGTCCTCACTAATCTTTTTCTTTTTACCTATTTATAGAAGCTTTTACAATCTGCTTTTATGTCCGTTGCAAGTTTACTCTCATACTTCATTTCCCCCCTCTTAATCAATCTCTTGGTCCTCCTTTGCTGAATTCTAAACTGCTCCCATCCTCAGACCTACTTTTTCTAGCAACTTTATATGACTCTTCTTTGGATCTGATACAATCTTTAATTTTTTTTTGTTAGCCATGGTTGGGCCGCTTTTCCTGCTGTGTTTTTGCACTAGAAAGGAATGTATAACTGTTGCAATGCATACATTCATTCCTTAAATGTTAGTCATTGCCTATCCACTGTCAGGCCTTTTAATGAAGTTCCCCAATCTATCTTAGCCAACTCATGCCTCATACTTCATAGTGTCCTTTATTTAGAACACTAGTTTCAGATTGGACCACTTCACTTTCTATCCTAATGAAGAATTCTATCATGTTATGGTCACTCTTCCCTAAAGGACCCCACACAGCAAGATTATTAATTAACTACTCCTCATTGCACAATACCAAACCTGGGTAGCCTGTTCCCTCATCAGTTCCTTGACATACTGGTCTAGAAAACCATCTGGTACACATTTCAGGAATTAATCTGCCACATTATTATTGTTAATTTGGTTTACCCAGTCTATATATATGTATATATATATTACAGTCAACTATGGTTACTGTAGCACCCTTGTTACATGCATCTCTAATTTCCTGTTTAATGCTGTCCCCTACCTTACCACTACTGTTTGGAGGCCTATAGACAACTCCCACCAATGTTTTCCATCCCTTGTTGCTTCTTAGTTCCATTGAGACTGATTCTACATCTAGATTGCCTGAGCCAATATCCTCTCTCACAATTACACTGATTTCATCTTTAAATAACTTGTCTTTTTAATGTTTTTACAAATCTTTTTTGTACCATGGCCCTATTTGCGACCAGCTCTTGTTTCCTCTGCCTTCCACTTGTGCTTTCTACTTTTCTGTCTCTTTCATTCCTATCTGTGTTTTGCTCTCTTGTGTCTCCCGCTCAGGTTCCCATTCCCCTGCCACTCTAGTTTAAACCCTCCCCTACAGTGCTAGTGAATAACCTTGTAAGGATATTGGTCCCTGAGGTGCAACCCGTCCAGCTAGTACAGGTCCCATCTTCCCAGAATCTAAATCTCTCCCTCCTACACCATCTCTCCAGCCACGCATTCATCTGGTCTGTTCTCCTATTCTCGATCTCGCTAGAACATGGCATTAGGAGTAAACCTGAGATTTCTACCTTTGTGGTCTTGCTTTTTTAAATTTATTTTCTAGCTCCCTATATTCTACTTTCAAGACCCCATCCCTCTTTTTACTTTTGTCGTTGGTACCGATATGGACTACGACCTCTGACTGTTCACCCTCCCCCTTCAGAATGTCCTGCAGCTGCTCAGTGACACCCTTGAACCTGGCATCAAGGAGGCAACACACCATCAAGGAGGTAACACCTGCGACTGCAGAAACATCTCATAGAATCTGCTATCATCATTGCTCTCCCACTCTTTTTTTTCTCCCCCCCACCCCACCCCACCCCCGCAGCTGAGCCGCTCATTGTGCCACGGACTTGGCCTTTGCTACATTCCCCTGAGAAACCACCTCCCCCAGCAACATCCAAAATGGAAAATCTGTTAGAGATGGAGATGGACCCGGGGGAATCTTGCATTACCTGCTTAGTGCTTTTACTCTGACTGGCGGTCACCCATTCCCTTTCTGCCTGTGCACTCTTTACCTGCGGTGTGACCACCTCACTGTACAATCTATCCATGAAGATCTCATCCTTGCAAATGCTGCACAGCGACTCCAGCCACAGCTCCAAGCTCCACTAATGTTGATTCAAAATAGTGACATGGGATCATTTGCATCTACCTGAAAGGACAGATGGGGCCTTAGTTTAATGCCTCATCTAACAGACAACACTTCTGACAGTGCAGCATTGCACTGGAAGTGTCAGCGGAGTTTTGTGCTCAAATCTCTGTTCAAGAGTCTAGAGTGGAACTTGAACACTCGATCCTCCAGTTCAGAGGAACCTGGGATGGGCAATAAATGTCAGCCCTGCACATATCCTGGAAATGAACTTGACTGTAAAGGTCCCTATCTGCAACCTGTACCAATTGCAGCGCATATCAAACCCCCAGTGGGTGCTCTCGAGAATGTGTTCACTCAATCTTGACTGTTCCATCCAACCCTGCCCAGCTGTTGCTCATGTGTGAAGTGGGAAGAAGGATGGGGAGCGGGTACCATTCAGTGATCTTTCTCCCTACTCTATCACTTACATCTCCTGAGCAACAATATCTCACAGGGTGCGGATATAGTTGGAGGCACATATTGATTCTCACGCCATGCTGCCATACAATGATGCAGCCTCATGTAGCATTTACAGGGGGGGGCAAGGAATTGATAAACTTTAGTGAATTAAGTACTTTTTTGACTCTTCTCCCAGTGTGCCCACCTGCTAACCATGGGACTTTCTCTCTCTCTCTCTCTCTCCATCCATACACACACACTCTCACACACTCACAGAGGTCCTATGGATGTCCTGAGCTGGGAGCGTGAGGTTGAGTGTGCATATAACACAGTGACGGGAGTGACTCCAAAGCAGAGATACAAGCCAACGTCCGGGAGCCAGCAACTGCAGTATGCACTGCAACAGCTGCAACAGCAACAGCAGCATTCCCGACAGCTACTGGATACCAGTCGAGCCCGGCACCAGGTAAAGGGGCAGGGACAAGCATGGCAACAGGTAAAGGGGGTGGAGGGCTGTTACAATTATGAGGTTTATAAAATCGTTATGTTTTGGGACTGTTTTTAATTTAAGGGAAAATGAAGATGGCCAAGTGAACTATTCTGAAGCCTGCCTGACAGCAAGCCTGGGTGGTTTGATTGTTGAGATTAAAGGGAGCCCAGCCTGTTTTACTGGGAAGAAGGTGCGAGGTGTTTACACTTGGAGACACTGGCAGCAGCCTGTGTGCTAACTGTGAATAGACTGAGAGTCTCCAAAGTCCCAGAAAAGTTTTGAGAAATTCGGGTTGTAAACAGTTGTGATATAAACTGCCCATTGACTTCCAAGATAAAAGAGAGTTGGGATTTCAAGGATAGCTAATCAGCATTTCTCCCTGGATACAAGGCCTATGTGATTCACGTTGCCGTGGAGATGGGCTTTAGGAGGAGAAGAGTTTAAGGTACCCCTGAAAACTCACAGGCAATGTTAGTTTGCCAGGATCCTGGTGAGGAAGAGCAGCTATAGGCATCAGGACGTTGTGGTTCACCACACAGGAATGTGGGTGGGAGCTTGCACCCAGATTGAAAAGATCAAATTCATGAGGTGTTAAAACGAGGCTGGAAGATTCGCCTCACTTGTGCTAGAAGAAGAATCTCCAGGAAAAAAAAATCTCACTCTGTAAGATAGTTCTGAGGTTAAAAGTTCCCAGGCTGAGAAAGGAAAAGAACATAAGTAAACCCTCTGGAGCGGAGAATCACCTTGGACGAGGTGCAGGAGAATTGAATGTCTATTTAAATGCCTGTGTAAAATATACCTGTGAATATCCGAAATCTGTTTTCGGTTGTACTAAAAGCTGATGGCAAACATTCTGCTTTGTGGTTTAAAATATTAGTTGCCTGCAAAGATAATGCTTAGTGAATAGTGCTTTTAGTATTTTGTTACAGTAAAAGTCTTAAAATGTCAAGTCTTGTTGTGTCATCCTTTCCACTATTAACTGGAAGTTCAAATTTATCTTTAAAAGTTATTGGTTGGTCTCTGCAGAGATCATAACAGGACAAGCATGGCATCAGATAAAGGGGGAGGAGACAAGCATGGCATCAGGTAAAGGGGGAGGAGACAAGCATGGCATCAGGTAAAGGGGGAGGAGACAAGCATGGCATCAGGTAAAGGGGGAGGAGACAAGCATGGCATCAGGTAAAGGGGGAGGAGACAAGCAAGGCACCAGGTAAAGGGGGAGGAGACAAGCATGGCACCAGCTAAAGGGGGACGAGACAAGCATGGCACCAGGTAAAGGGGGAGGAGACAAGCATGGCACCAGGTAAAGGGGGAGGAGATAAGCATGGCACCAGGTAAAGGGGAGGGGCCCCATGAAGGGCAGAGGCACACACAAGGCTCCAGCAGCACAACTCCATTGTGAATGGTATAAAGTTAGCAGCTCTTACTTTCAGGCTGAGACAGTTATGTCCCTGGATTCCAGGTCTTTTGAAGTCAATTAAGGACAATTTCAAGGTGCAGCCATGATATGAAGAAGAGATCTTTAATCCTAACATTGCTTCTATCTATAGAAAGGAAAGCAAACCGAATCCTTCTATTTATACAGCCCCTTCCCATACCAAAAGGTAGTCTTCACATGTTTTATGCAATGAAGTACTTTATGGACTCAAATACTGTTCAGGTTAATAGAACCATAGAAAAGTTACAGCACAGAAGGAAGCCATTCGGCCCATCTTGTCCATGCCAGCCGAAGGTCACCCAGGCGCCCTTTGTAATCCCACCTTCCTGCACCCGGCCCATAGCCCTGCAGCTTACAGCACTTGAGGTGCAGATCCAGGTACTTTTTAAAAGAGTTTAGAGTTTCTGCCTCTACCACCAACTTGGGCAGGGAATTCCAGACACCCACTACCCTCTGTGTAAAAAAGTTCTTCTTCATGTCCCCCCTACACCTCCTGCCACTTATCTTAAATCTATGTCCCCTGGTTCTAGAATTCTCCACCAACGGAAACAATTTTATCCTGTCCACTCTATCTCTTCCCCTCATAATTTTGTACACCTCAATCAAGTCACCTCTCAGCCTTTGTTCTAAGGAAAATAACCCAAACCTATCCAATCTCTCCTCGTAGCTACACTTTTCTAACCCTAGCAACATTCTTGTAAACCTCCTCTGCACTCTCTCCACAGCTATTATGTCCTTCCTGTAATATGGTGACCAGAACTGCACACAATACTCCAGTTGTGGCCTCACCAGTGTTTTATACAATTCCAACATTATATCCTTACTTTTATATTCTATATCTCTGCCAATGAAGGAGAGCATTCCATATGCCTTCTTTACAACCTTGTCTACTTGAACTGCTGCCTTCAGGGACCTGTGTACTTGTACACCAAGATCTCTCACTTCATTTACTCCTCTTAGTATATTCCCATTTATTTTGTAATCCCTGTAACTGTTTGACCTCCCTAAATGTATGTCCTCACACGTCTCTATGTTAAAATCCATCTGCCACTTTACTGCCCACTCCACCAACCCATCTATATTGTTTTGGAAATTATGGCTATCCTCTACATTATCCACTACTCGGCCAATCTTTGTGTAATCTGCAAATTTCCCAATCATGCCCCCCACGTTCACGTCCAAATCACTAATATATAACACAAACAGCAAGGGTCCCAACACTGAGCCCTGTGGAACACCACTTGAGACAACTTTCCATTCGCAGGGGCATCCATCGACCATTACCCTTTGTTTCCTGTTACAAAGCCAACCTTTTATCCAGTTTGCCACATTACCCTGAATCCCATGGGCTTTTACTTTCCTGACCAATCTGCCATCTGGGACCTTGTCAAATGCCTTGCTAAAATCCATGTACACAACATCCACTGCACAACCTTCACCAACCCTTCTTGTTACTTCCTCAAAGAATTCAATCAAATTTGTGAGGCAAGACCTTCCTTTAACAAACCCATGCTGACCATCCCTGACTAGTCCATGCCTTTCCACATGACAGTTAATCCTATCTGTCAGGATTGATTCTACTAATTTCCTCACCATTGATGTAAGACTAACTGGCCTATAATTGTTTGGCATTTCCTTTGATCCCTTTTTAAACAATGGAGCTACATTTGCATTTCTCCAGTCCTCCAGTACCTCCCCTGTATCTAGTGAAGATTGGAAAATCATCCTCAGAGCATCTGCTATCTCCTCCCTGGCTTCCTTCAGCAGCCTCGGAAACATTCCATCTGGCCCTGGAGACTTATCAACTTGCAAGGATTTCAACCCTTCGAGTACTTCCTCTCTCTTTATGACTATCCTGTCCAATATCTCGCAGTGTTCCCCCTGGACTACTATATCTACATCCTCCCTTTCCTTTGTAAACACGGAGACAAAATATTCATTCAAAGCCCTTCCCACAGTCTCTGCATCTACACACAAGTTTCCATCTTCATCTCTGATAGGTCCCACTTTTTCCTTAACTAACCTTTTAGCATTAATGTATTGGTAAAACATCTTTGGGTTATCTTTAACTTTACTTGCTAATCTTTTTTCATGCCCTCTCTTTGATTTCCTTATTTCCCTTTTTACTTCGTCCCTGCACTTCCTATATTTGTCTAGTCTATCTGCAGTGCTTAGTTCTTTGTGCCTATCTTATGCTTTCTCTTTCTGTTTGATCTTCCCCTGTATTCCTCTAGATAACCAGGGGGGTCTAGATTTGGCAGTACCACTCTTATATTTATAGGGGACATGTCTACTTTGTACAATTAAGATCTCGCTTTTTAGTGCTTCCCACTGTTTTATCCCCCAGCAGTGCTGTCCAGTCCACCTCAGCCAAGTCCCTTCTCATTTCTGCAAAATTTGCCTTCCCCCTGTTCAAGACTTTTGCTCCTGCCTTATCTCTGTCCTTTTCCATGGTAATGCTAAATCTAACTGAATTGTGATCACTGTCCCCGATATGGTCGCCAACTGTCACTTCACCCACTTGCCCTTCTTCGTTCCCCAAGACTAGGTCTAGAATTGCATCTCCTCTCGTTGGGTTTGTCACTAATTGGTTGAAAAAAATTTTCTGGACACACTGCATGAATTTTTCTCCCTCAGTGCCCCTTATATTGTTTGAATCCCAGTTGATATTGGGATAGTTGAAGTCTCCTATTATTATTGCTCTCTTGTTCTTACAAGCAGAAATTTGCCTACATATTTGTTCTTCTATCTCTCTTTCGCT
Source organism: Carcharodon carcharias (assembly GCF_017639515.1). Taxonomy (NCBI): domain Eukaryota; kingdom Metazoa; phylum Chordata; class Chondrichthyes; order Lamniformes; family Lamnidae; genus Carcharodon; species Carcharodon carcharias. Next base: position 112,379,006 of record NC_054486.1, read on the forward strand.
GTTTGGGGATCTGTACTATACTTCCAGTAGTGTGACTGCCCCTTTTTTATTTCTAAGCTCAATCCATAAAGCCTCGTTTGTTGACCCATTTAGTATATCATCCCTTCTCACAACTGGAATTGATTCTTCAACCATTAGTGCTATCCCCCTCCTTTTTTATCTCCTACTCTATCGTGTCTGAAGACTCTATAACCAGGGATATTAAGCTGCCAGTTTTGTCCCTCCTTTAGCCAGGTCTCCGTTATAGCAATGACATCCTGCTGCCATGTGTCTACCAGTGCCCTTAACTCATCTACCTTGTTTGTAATACTCCTTGCATTGAAGTATAAACAGTTTAACCCCATCAATTTCCCTTGCTGGACATTTTTAAAACTTTGCTTCTCCTGTAACTCCATGTCTATCACAACGTCCCTAGCTAATGTTCTACCTCCATTTTTCTGATCTGAATCTGACCTATCTGATCCTACTCCTGCCACACTAGTTTAAATGCTCCCCAACAGAACAAGCAAAAGCCCCTGCAAGGATACTGGTCCCAGCTCTGTTGTGGGGCTGGGGGGGTTCTAAACTTTATTGCACGGGCACTGAGTGGACTTTGGATCCAAATGAAAGGGTCATTTCAGACATCCTCGATGGTGGTGACAGTCCTGGCATGAGGTGGAAGCTGATCTTTGCCAGCCTAGCTGAAGGAGTGTTGGATCAAGGCTTCCATGCCTCCCTGAAGGATGTAAAGGTCTGCCTCCATGCCCTCAGCATTCTCCTCGCCATGCTCCTCTTCTGACTCACTACTGGATTCCTCCTCTGTGGCCAGTAGAGCTGCGTCAAGACCCTCTTCCTCCAGCGCGTCTCCTCCTTGCCAGTGCCAGATTGTGGAGAGCGCAGCATGCAACCAGTATAAGTGACACCCGCTCTGGGGGTCTTTGTAGTGCTGCCCCTGAACGGTCCAGGCATTGGAAGCGCATCTTCAGGAGACCTATGGTTCTCTACCACCACCCTTGTGGAGGCATGACTCCTATTATAATGCTGTGCCTCTGTTTTTGGGTGGTGGAGAGGCGTCACAAGTCACCTTTTCAATGGATATCCCTTGTCACCCAGCAGCCATCCATCCAGCCGGGCTGGAGCACCTAATAGCCTCGGCACCTGTGAGTGTCTCAGGATGTAAGCGTCATGGGAGCTGCCAAAGTACCTTGCATAGACTTGCCGAATCTGCGTCCAGTGGTCATACACTATCTAGATGTTCATCGAGTGGAAGCCCTTCCTGTTGATGAAGGCACCTGGCTGACCCACTGGCACCTCGATGGCCACATGTGTGCAGTCGATTGCACCCTGGAAACAGGGGGACCCAGCAATCGCTGTAAAGCTTCTTGCTCACTCAGCCTGGCTGGCCTCATCCATACGGAAATGAAAAATGTCATTAACCGCCTGAACAAAGCTTCTGTCACCAGCTTGACCCATGGTAATGCTCTGGGGACCTGGGTTCGAATCCCACCACAGAATTTGAATATTGAATTCAATAAAAATCTGGAATTAAAAGCCTAATGAGGACCATGAAACCATTGCCGTTTGTCGTACAAACCCTTTAGAGAAGGAAATCTGCTGTCCTTCCCTGGTCTGGCCTACATGCGGACATATTGAGGTAGCTGCATCGCTGCCTGTAAACCCTGGCAGCAGGATAATGGCGTCTTCTGTGGCGCCTTCCACCTTGAACTACCTGCTGGTGCTGTGCCTCTCCTCCCACAGACCCCACCTCTGTTAGCTGCATTGGGACACCTGGCCTCCTCCCCCTTCTGCCCCTCTCTTCTTCCTCAGATGAGTGCACAATTCCCTTTACCGGGGGAGGGAGGCTGTCTGGCATCTGGAAGGGTCCATACGGGGTCCTTGGAGACACTAACGAGTCCTGAAATGAAAGCCAGAAATGCTAAGAATGAAGCTCAGAACAGAGATGGAGATGTCAAGTTCAAATAAACAACCAGCAGCAAACTATCTCCTAAACTCCTCACAATGACAATGCTGCTGACCCTTTTCACCCCGCCCGTGGATGTGGTTTTGCAAAATGTGGGCTGCCTGTTGTGCCTGTGTGATGATTGCAAAATGGCACTGGCAACGTAAAATCGTGATCAGTTGGGTTTTTAATGGCCTTAAGTGGCCTTTTAATTGATGGCAGGCCTGGCTCTGACACCCACGCGCACCCGCCCACCTGAAGATTGCATGCACGTGGAACAACAGCAGGATACTCGCCCGCCATCTTCACCCGCTACTTTGCGCCCAATTGGGTCGGGCGCGTGTCTGCCCGCAAGGTGTAAAATTCTGCCCATTGTGTAAGATGTGGTTCAGTGGGCCTCTGAGTCAGAAAGTCATAGGTTCAAGTCGCATGCCACAGACTTGAGTACCTAATCCAGTTCAACACTCGAGTGCAGCACTGTCAGAGATGCTGTCCTTTGGATAAGATGAGGCGCTGCCTGCCCTCTTGGGTGGGTGTAAAAGTCGACCATTATTCGAAGATGAGCTCTAGAATTCTCCCTGCTCTCCTGGCCAATATGTATCCCTCAATTAAGATGACCAAAATCAGATTGCCTGGCCGTTATGGGATGGTATCGTGCTGTGTGGAATTTGGCTGCCCCCCTTCCTATGATAGGACAGTGACCACACTTCAAAAGTATTTCATTGGCTTTGACGTTTTATTCTCAGCATGGCATGCAGTGAAGCTGAATTCAGGGCCAGAGAAAGCTGGTTGCGATGCTGGGCCTAATTTAGAAGAGAATTATAGAATATTTATAGCACAGGAGGCAATTTGGCCCATCAAGTTCACAAGGGAGGTTATGGCCTAGTGCTGTTTTCACTGGACTGGTATTCCAGAGATCCAGGGCAGTGCTCGGGTTCGAATCCCACCACAGCAGATGGTGAATTTGAATTCAGTAACAATCTGGAATGATTACAATTTATCTTGTTGTAAAAACCCACCTGATTCACTACTGTCCTTTAGGGGAGGAAATCTGGTATCCTTATCTGGTCTGGCCTACATGTGACTCCGGACCCTCTTAAATGGCCTCTGAAGAAAAGGGCAGTTTAGGGATGGGCCCAGCCAGCGACGTCCTCATCCAATGAATAAAAAAAAAATGCCAGCTCTCTGCAAGGGCAGTGTAACTGGTCCCACTCCCCTGCACTTTCCCTGTAACCTTGCAAATTATTTCATTTCAGCTGCTTATCCAACTCCCTGCCGAAAATCACAATTGAATCTGCCTCCACCACACTCTCAGACAGTGCATTAACGCTCGCTCCACTCCACGAGCCTACTTTATCTGTGCCGGATATGTGCCAGACCAGCATTAGGTCTGAACATGTGTTTGAGGCCCTTTTGTTTCCAACCCCTAGATATCAACTGTATTCCTCTCCCTGGGCACCATCTGAGGTAACCTTGGTATAGTATTTGACCCCAAACTGAGCTTCCAACCACATACCCATGCCATCACCAAGACCACTTGCCAGCTCCAGAACATTGCCTGACTCCGCCCTGGCCTCCACCCTTCATTAGGTGAAGCAGTTGTCCATGTCTTTGTTACTTCTAGACCTGACTATTCCAGTACTCTCCTGGCCAGCCTCCCTTCTTTCACCCTCCATAAACTTAAGCTCACCTAAAACTCTGCTACCCTTACCTTAACTCATACCACTCCAGTTCCATCATCATCCCTGTGCTTGCTGATCTACATTGGCTCGTGGTCTGCCAATTCCTTGATTTAAATGGAGGAGAATTAAGACAGCGAGCAGGAGAAACTATTTTGCATAGAGAGTTGTAAAGCTGTGAATGAAGCAGAAACCATGTCAATATTTAATTTAGTTAGGTAGTTGAAGGAAAAGATAATGGGAACAGGATGGATATATGGATTTAGGATACTGGTTGTTTGGGAGATGAACACCAACACGGACTCGTGGGGCCAAATGGCCTGATTCCATGGAGTTTCAGTGAGCTATAACTGTGGCATTAGATTTGGATTGGAAAATGGACTGGAGGGCTCATTCATCACCTTGTGAGCACATGTGCCATGTGATGAGGTCCTTGGCCAGGAGGGACCCTGTCGTCTTCCTAATCTATCCCAGGTGGGACTGGGGAGCAGTGGGCTTATTGCACTTGGCCTCAGCATCCCTGGGAAATGGAAAAGGAAAAGCTTAGGCAGGGTTCCGGCTCCTCTCAAACTCACTATACAAGTCGCTACTGTTAATCTAGCTGATATCGCATGCTGCTTGCTAATTTGGTGTGAGCTAGTGATCGCAGGTGTATCGCCAGTCTGACCTGGAATTCATTAAGTGCGTTTATACAGCAGAGATCCCCTTTGGCCTGTGCAGTTTTATTATTAAATAACCACGGGATTGCGTTTCCTTAACAGAGTCAGAGTATTACACCAGTATTACGCTGGATACAAGCCAGAATAGTGTGCGGAGGCGTTCCTGGAAACTGCTTTCCCTTGAAAAACAATAGGGAGTCGAAGGAAAATATGTTTCCGATTGACTGTTTCTTGCTGAGGGTCAGGATCCCTTATGCTTCAAGTGACCTCCACAAATTGCACAACAGTACAGAGTGAATGTCAAGGAGTTTGTGTGTATTTTTAATAAAAAGTAACCTTCTGGGGATGTGAGCATTTCTGGCAAGGCAAATATTTATTACCCATCCTGAGAAGGTGGTGGTGAGCTGCCTTCTTGAACCGCTGCAGTCCCTATGGTGTAGGTACACCCACAGTGCTGTTAGGGAGGGAGTTCCAGGATTTTAACCCAGCAGCAGTGAAGCAGCAGTGATATATTTCCAAGTCAGGATGGTGTGCAACTGGAGGGGAACTTAGAGATGATGCTGTTCCCATGACATTGCTGGCCTTGTCCTTCTTGGTTCTGAAGAGAGTTTCTGCACAGCATCGTCTGGATAGTACTGACTGCAGCCACATTGCATTGGTTGTGGAAGAACTCAATATAGAGCCCTGTGGCAGTCTGTATGCTGGTCCCCATTCTTTAAAATGATGACAGTCTTTTGTGTAACTTTGCACAAATTGTGATATAGTTATCTGTTGAATAATGTTTAGTTTGACTGTTCATTTCTAATCTTGCTTCCTTTCTGGTGTTTCCCAGCTCTGTATGAGCAGCCTGATGTTATCACTTAATGATTCCTGCCACTTATTTCAAACAACTGGGATGTGTGGTGGTGAATGCAGCTGTAGGGGCATGTCACTCAATGCAGGCTTTTGTTTTAATTTGAAGATTACAGAAACCATGTGTGGCTGCTGCTGAGCCAAGCCGTAGTGTTCATGTTCACAGTTAATGGACAGCAACAGCATAACCTCATGCGCCCTGGACACCAGCCAGAAGCCTATACTAACATCCCTGTTTTCAATTCAATGGACAGTTAGCTTTCTGCTCAGAAATAGGTGAGCCATGTGCTCCAGTGACCTCAATCATGCAGTTACTTTGGGAGCATACATAGGGCTGGTGAAATACATGGGGAAAGTACACATTGGAGTCTTTAGATAGGGCTACATATTTTGTGAGTAACAGAACAAAGGAAACAAATGATTGCTTCGATATGTTCATTTGAGAAGTTCATTTGCAATGGCAGGTGTGCTAGTGAGCTTCACAGGACAGGATGGACTCAGTTTGGATCCCTCCTATTTGATTAATTAGCTGATCTGAACCCTGCAGGAGCAAAATTCAACAACTTCAAGTGCGGGGGAGACCTGTACCCCAGTGAGAGTCAGCACCTTCAGGAGAGGAGGGAGACCTGTACCCCAGTGAGAGTCAGCACCTTCAGGAGAGGAGGGGGACCTGAACCCCAGTGAGAGTCAGCACCTTCAGGAGAGGAGGGAGACCTGTACCCCAGTGAGAGTCAGCACCTTCAGGAGAGGAGGGGGACCTGTACCCCAGTGAGAGTCAGCACCTTCAGGAGAGGAGGGGGACCTGTACCCCAGTGAGAGTCAGCACCTTCAGGAGAGGAGGGAGACCTGTACCTCAGTGAGAGTCAGCACCTTCAGGAGAGGAGGGGGACCTGTACCCCAGTGAGAGTCAGCACCTTCAGGAGAAGAGGGGGACCTGTACCCCAGTGAGAGTCAGCACCTTCAGGAAAGGAGGAGGACCTGTACCCCAGTGAGAGTCAGCACCTTCAGGAGAGGAGGGGACCTGTACCCCAGTGAGAGTCAGCACCTTCAGGAGAGGAGGGAGTCCTGTACCCCAGTGAGAGTCAGCACCTTCAGGAGAGGAGGGGACCTGTACCCCAGTGAGAGTCAGCACCTTCAGGAGAGGACGGGACCCGTACCCCATTGAGAGTCAGCACCTTCAGGAGAGGAGGGGACCTGTACCCCAGTGAGAGTCAGCACCTTCAGGAGTGGAGGGGGACCTGTACCCCAGTAAGAGTCAGCACCTTCAGGAGAGGAGGGGACCTGTACCCCAGTGAGAGTCAGCACCTTCAGGAGAGGAGGGAGTCCTGTACCCCAGTGAGAGCACCTTCAGGAGAGGAGGGGACCTGTACCCCAGTGAGAGTCAGCACCTTCAGGAGAGGACGGGACCCGTACCCCATTGAGAGTCAGCACCTTCAGGAGAGGAGGGGACCTGTACCCCAGTGAGAGTCAGCACCTTCAGGAGTGGAGGGGGACCTGTACCCCAGTGAGAGTCAGCACGTTCAGGAGTGGAGGGGGACCTGTACCCCAGTGAGAGTCAGCACCTTCAGGAGTGGAGGGGGACCTGTACCCCAGTGAGAGTCAGCACCTTCAGGAGAGGAGGGGGACCTGTACCCCAGTGAGAGTCAGTACCTTCAGGAGAGGAGGGGACCCGTACCCCAGTGAGAGTCAACACCTTCAGGAGAGGAGGGGACCCGTACCCCAATGAGAGTCAGCACCTTCAGGAGAGGAGGGGACCCGTACCCCAGTGAGAGTCAGCACCTTCAGGAGAGGAGGGGATCTGTACCCCAGTGAGAGTCAGCAGCTTCAGGAGAGGAGGGGACCTGTACCCCAGTGAGAGTCAGCACCTTCAGGAGAGGAGGGGACCCGTACCCCAGTGAGAGTCAGCACCTTCAGGAGAGGAGGGGACCCGTACCCCAGTGAGAGTCAGCACCTTCAGGAGAGGACGGGACCCGTACCCCAGTGAGAGTCAGCACCTTCAGGAGAGGAGGGGTCCTGTACCCCAGTGAGAGTCAGCACCTTCAGGAGAGGAGGGGACCTGTACCCCAGTGAGAGACAGCACCTTCAGGAGAGGAGGGGGACCTGTACCCCAGTGAGAGTCAGCACCTTCAGGAGAGGAGGGGGACCTGTACCCCAGTGAGAGTCAGCACCTTCAGGAGAGGAGGGGTCCTGAACCCCAGTGAGAGTCAGCACCTTCAGGAGAGGAGGGGGACCTGTACCCCAGTGAGAGTTAGCACCTTCAGGAGAGGAGGGGATCTGTACCCCAGTGAGAGTCAGCACCTTCAGGAGAGGAGGGGACCTGTACCCCAGTGAGAGTCAGTACCTTCAGGAGAGGAGGGGACCTGTACCCCAGTGAGAGTCAGCATCTTCAGGACAGGAGGGGACTTGTACCTTTGAGAGAGTCTGCATATTTTCTGGTCATGGACTATTTTAAAATTTGGCTTGGGATGTGGGAGACTGCGTTTGTCATCCGAGAAGCTGTTTTTGAGTTCATGTTGTCATCATGGCCTGAAAATGAGGGTCAATATTCGAAACCTGGAATAGACGTTAACTTAATGTGCTAAGTGGCCTCTTTCTGTCCTTACTACTACTCTATGATTCTAAGAAGAGTTGATTTTGAGTGATTTGGATGGAGTTGTTCTATAAAGTGTCATTCTAAAGTTGAAGTAGAGATGAGAGGAACAGGGAAATCTGAGATGGAAGTGAAATGTTGCAATACGCAGCAGCTCGGTCTTCATTTGGTTGGAAATGTTTACCTGTCTTCTCTCTGGCTGTTGCTGCTTGAACCTCTGTGCGTTTCCATTATGTTCTGTTTTAACATTGAGGAATTCCAGTGTTCAGCAAGTGATTGCTGAATCATGGGCTTCTGCCCTTTGCAGCTCCTCTCCCTGCTTCTGGATTCTGTGCAGAAACACGTTGACTGAGTGAAATTGGCCCATATATGACCTTTGAAATCGGGGACTGGAAACGAAACAGCATCGCCACCCGTACCACTTTAGACCCGAAGACAATGTCTTCAGACAGCATTGAACAAAGGAACAGCAAAGAGGAACAAATGGAGGCATTCTTTTGGCTAACTTGGAATAGTGCTTGGATTTCTAAGCACCAGTAGTCTATGATTGACTTGCCATGCTTTATTTAATTATATGATTCAATAAAAATACATTCTTTCATGGCTCCCCTGGGATCAGTCTCTACATGACTGCTGAGGCATTCCTGTTCTGAATAGTAAGCACTTTGAAGTTCTTCTTGGCTAGTGCCACTCAAACTTTCAATTTGAAGGCTATAATCTTTAACTATGCCTTGTTTGAAGGATATGCTTCTCCTCAGAGTGGTCAGATGTGAGTCTGTGGTTTTAATAGGGCCCTTTCTCTCATTTGGAGCATGAAAGGTCATCCCTGCCTCTTGCAATTTCCTCTCTATTGACAAGAACAAAGCACAAGAGTGAACAGATCACTCACTCCCAACTTAATGGGCATTTCTCAAACTGACTAGACCAAGAATGGAAAGACAGAGCAGCAAATTGGCCACAGTCACTGGTGGTGTGATTGAATAATCACCAGCCTTGCTATGACCATTGTTCTTTGCTAACCTCAGTCCAACTATTCCACTCACTCCATAGTGATGAGGAGCTTTCTGGGTGAGTGTGTAGCCTCCGTGGGCAGAGCCATGCTCACAGACTCACCTTGCTAAAATAAAGTCTCTCTGCTCCAGTCTAGGACCTCGGCTCCCCATTCATATATCAGAGAGGTGCCACTTTTATAGTCTATCTCACTTCCCCATTTCGGTGTACCCTCCCCAATGTATGAAGCCGCACATATTGGATAGCTTTGTTGCGAGGGAAAGCACGGGTAACATTGCAATGGAAAATATGAAGTCTAGTGCCGACTCGAGCTTACAGTGTCCTCGTGGAGTGCCAGACCTCCCATTGTTCTTTCATCTTGGAGTGTTCACTGTCTTTCAACCACATGGCACCCATCCATCTGGCATGCACACAACACAGGGAGATTAGTTTATTGGAGAGAGTTTTCTACAATGGATTATAAGTATAAAAATGTTTCACTTGGAGCTGAAAAATAAACATTTTTTCAATCTGTCTCTGGTCTTGGGTGCAGACCCAGGTACCGACACTTTACTGTGTAGATAGTCAGCGACTATTTGAAGTCATCTCCATGATAGCCTCAGTGCCCACAAGGGAGAATTTGGGAGAAAGGCACTGGCAAGCAGAAGATACAAGGAACAGGTTGGTTTATTCTCAGCTGTAATATCTCAGAATATTGCAGAAACAAAATACCGAGGATGCTGGAAATCTGAAATGAAAACATTTCATTTGTCAATTGGTTATTGACAGGTTGGTGGGCGGACAGCTGATTTTGCTGTCCGCCCGCCTTCTTAAAAATTTAAAGGGACCAGGCTGACATCGGGGATTCGTCCCATAGATTAGAGAGTTGGGACTGGTTTCCTTGGAGAAGGTTGAGAGGAGATGTGATAGAGGTATTCAAAATCATGAGGGGTTTGGACAGAGTAAAAAGGGAGAAACTGTTCCCACTGGTGGAAAGATCAAGAACTAAAGGGCACAGATTTAAAGTAATTGGCAAAAGAAGAAATGGCGACATGAGGAAAAACTTTTTCTCACAGCGAGTGGTTAGGATCAGGAATGCACTGCCTGACAGTGTGGTGAAGGCAGGTTCAACCGAAGCTTTCAGAAGAGAATTGGATCACTTTCTGAAAAGGGGAAATATGTAGGACCACGGGGAAAAGGCAGAGAAGTGACGATAGATGAATTGCTCCTTCAGAGGGCCAACATCCTTCTGTACTGTAATCATTCTATGATTTTGTAAGAAATGCTTATAGCTGGAAATACTCAGCAAGTCCGGCAGCATTTGTGGAGAGAGAAACAGAGTTAACGTTTCGGGTCACTGACCTTTCAATAGAACAGAGAAAAGTTACAGATGTGATAGGTTTTGAGCAAATGAAAGGGGGAGGGAAGAAGTAAAGGGAAGGATTGTGATAGGGTGGAGGGCAGGAGAGATTAAGTGACAAAAGGCTTCATGATACATAAGCCAAAGGGACTGGTTATGGGACAGGCAAAGAAATAAAAGATGTGTCTAGATGAAGTGTGAATGGCAGGATAGCAAGTGCAAAATAAAGGAATTAAGAAATGAGAAGAAAATGAACCAGTAAAAAACCTTTTATCATTTAATCTGTCCTGTCTTCCACCTTGTGACAGACCTTCCCTCTGTTCTGAGAGGCAGATGGAGAGTCACTTTAAGGTTTCATCCAAAAGATAGCACCTCTGATGGTGCTACATTCCCTCCATACTGCACCTCCCACTCTGCTGCACTCCCTCTGTAATCCTCTTCCGACAGTGCAGCACTCCCTCAGTACTGACCCTCCAACAGTGCGGCGCTCCCTCAGTACTGACCCCCTGACAGTGTGGCACTCCCACAGTGCTGACCCTCTGACAGTGCGGCGCTCCCTCAGTACTGACCCTCGAACATTGTGGTGCTCCCTCAGTACTGAACCTCTGACATTACAGTGCTCCCTCAGTACTGACCCTTTAACAGTACGGCGCTCCCTCAGGACAGATAGCAGAAACTAACTGCGATCAGATATTTGTTCAACCCAAATTGCAGTTACTGTTACAAATTAGGGGTTGAGAATCAAAAGGAAATGGTCAGGAATTCTAGCCTGTAGAATTTATGCGCGTGCATATGTTGGTTTGACTCTCCGACATCTTGAAACAAAAGTAGTAGGATTGCCTGTGGGGCTTTGGCTTCAGCCGCAGCCTCACTGTGTTGTTTTTACAGTAGCAGGGTCTGTTTTTACTTCAGCGTTTACCAGCGTGTCTCAACAGAATGTGCTTTGTATCAGGCTCCAGATGCTGTGGTCAGCGCCTGTCCCGAGTATCTGCCCTACTGAAAACAAAACCTTCCTGACTCCATTCAACAGTGGAACACCTTGCACCAAGAAAATAATTTTACTGAAATGAATGCCTTGCCACCACATTGCGATATTAGTATAATTATCTTAGCATGCACCCGCTCTCCATTGAGTTTGGTGTTTGACTTGGGCGACTTCCCTTGTTGTTGCTGTAGCATTGGGTAGCACTGCTGCGTACATTAAGCTTGCTGCTTGGAATTTAAAGGCTTCCACAGAATCCGTTGTGGCAGTTTCACATTACAAGAATGTGCTCAGTTTACTTCAGAGCAGTTTAGAATTATGGAACATTCCAACTTAGAAGCAGGCCATTTGACCGTTGGTGTTTTTCTGTGCATGAGCCACCCAGTCTAATTCTGCCCTCCTGTTTGTTCCTTGTATGCTTTATTACTCCACCCTGTCCAACCCTGCTCTCCTTCTCACTCCCCCAAACTATTTACTTGCCCACCCAGTCTAATTCCACCCTCTTGTTCGCTCCCCATACTCTTCAATAACCCACCCAATCTAATTGCATTATCTGTCACTCCCTATATCCCTCAATGTCTGCTTTATCAATCAGCAATGCAATTTTCTTTCAAAAAGTTGAAGTACCCAATAGTTAATCTAGTCACCAAGCTGCACTGCTGTTTTCTTGAATGTATAGCTCCAGTTTTGTGGTCCTATGAAAGTAAGACATGCTACCCATATGAGGTATGCCCACTTAAAGTTAAGTGGTTGCACCTAGGCAGGGAAGTATTCTTTCAAGCTATATAACAGTTTGCAATGAATTTTAAATACTTTTCCAAGGATATCAAAGAGATATGGAGGGTGGGGGAGTTTGTTGTAGGAGGTTGAAGTCTCACGAGAAAGTAGAGTAATAGAGAGTGTAGTTTGGAGGCATCAGGCAGACCCTGTTTTCAGTTGTCAGACTGTCCCCGCAAAAAGTCTCCTGTCAAAGAGCCAATGGATGTGCTGCTTCATGAGGAAGTTGTCCTGGGAACCCTCACCAGAGAGTACATGGTGCCTGTCCATTGAGTAGCTCAAATCAGTACCAATTCAGAAAGGCCAGTATAATTGCAGATCGGTGGACCCCAGGGGACTGAATGGGTACCACCTGTTCCTGTGTTCCTAATTTAAGGATTTATAAATAAAAGGATATGTAGAGGTTATATTACTAGCTTAGTTGTCTAAAGGCTCGTACTAAAAATCTTGAGAATGTGAGGTAAATTCACATAATTTGAAAATTTCAGTTCAGTGGAAATAAAAGTATGGTGTCAGTAAAGGTGACCATATAGTCAGATTGTCATTAAAAACCAAACTGCTTCACTAAAGTCCTTTCGGGAGGAGAATGTACAATATAGATTACCAGGATGATGACAGTGATGGAGAACTCTAGTTATGGGAGAGACTTGAGAAACTTAGAATGTTCCCACTGGAACAGAGAGGTCCCTGATTTAACATTGTAATTGAGAGAATGAGGAGAGAGGTTAGAAGAAATTTCTTAACAAAGAGTTGTTGGCGTGTACAATGGTGTAAATGTAGGGAATAGGTGATGCAGAGGCCATTACATCTTTTAATGGAAAATTGGATAAATATTTGAAAAAGAGAAAGGTACAGGACTATGGGGAAAGTGCAGGGCAGTGGGATTGGTTTGGAATTGATGCAGGACTATGGGAATACAGGTTAGATGAGTTAAATAAATAACAACGCTCTTTTTACACTGTTGCGTCAAATGCCCCTTGAGTAGGTGTCTCTTTATTTTATTCATTTATGGGATGTGGGCATCGCTGGCTAGACCAGTATTTATTGCTCATCCCTAATTGCCCTTGAGAGGGTGGTGGTGAACTGCCATCTTGAACCACGTGTGGTTCTGTCCTGTGGTGTCCATGTCCCATAAATGAATAAAACAAAAAACCCTAGGAGCATTTGATACAACAATGTAAAAGGGACTTTGCTATGTATTTAACCCATCTAACCCATATCATCAAAGCCCTGCATCAATTCCAAACTGATCCCACTTCCCTATACTTCCTACACTGCCCTTCTAGTAACTCTTACGTGCCTGTGTCTGTGCCTGCCTCTGCTCACCTGCTGTTGTAACCCTGATTCAATTACTCCAATGTCTCTCATCTTCCATAAACATCAGCTCAATCAAAATTCTGCTGCCTTTATTCTATCGGGCACCAAGACCCAATCACTCTATCCTGGCTGACCTACATTGCTGTCTGGTCCTTCTAAGCCTTCAATTCAAAATTTTCACCCTTGTAATTAAACTCCTTCATGATCTTACTCATCCCTATCTTGTTAATCTTCTCCAGACCTACAACGCCCACCCCCACCCCCCAGGATCTCTTCATTATTTTGACTTTGGCCTCTTGTTCATCCACCACTTCCTTCACCCTGGAGTGATGGCTGTGCCATCAGCTGTCTAGACTCCCTCTTTGGCTCTGTGTCCTTTTCTTGTCTACTATGAAGCCCCTTATTTTTTCTTCTTTAAAGGTGATGCACAAATGGAAGCTTTGTGCTGTGTGTGTGTCTGCATCTGTATTTATTGTAAAGATGTATTTGTTTACAATATATGTAGGACTGAGGTAAGGTATTGTAGATATGAATCAAAGATGGGTAAATGTAGTTAAGGTACAGATCAGCCATGATCGAAATGAATGACAGAACAGGCTGAAGGGTCTGAATATTGGAACATAGGACTTTGAAGAAGGAGTAGCCCATTCAGTCCATCGAGTCTGCTGCACCATTCAATAAGATCATGACTGAAATGGTTGTGGTCTCAACTCCACTTTGCTATCTGCCCCCCATAATGCTTGACTCCCTTGTCTATCAAAAATCTTAACTCTGCCTTGAATAAATTCAATGACCCATCCTCCACTGCTCTCTGGGGAAGAGAATTCCACATACACTTATGATCCTTTAATAGAAAAAATTTCTCCTCAGCTCCATCTTAAATGGTAGACCTCTTATTCTTAAACTGTGCCCCCTGGTTCTAGTCTCTCCCACAAGGGGAAACATCCTCCTGGTATCCAGCTTATCAAACCTCCTCAGGATCTTATGTGTTTCAGTAAGATCACCTCTCAATCTTCTAAACTCCAATGGCTACAAACCCAACCTGTCCAATCTTTCTTCATAAGATAAGTCCCTCATCTCAGGATTGATTCAAGTGAGCCCTCTCTGAACTGCTAACACAATTATATCTTTTTTCAAATAAGGAGACCAAAACTGTACACAGTATTTCAGATGCAGTCTCACCAATGCCCTGTACAGCTGCAGTAAAACTTCCCTACTTTTATATATTCCATTCCCCTTGCAATAAAGGGCAACACTTCATTTGCCTTCCTAATCACTTGCTGTGCCTGCGTACAATGTTTTTGTGATTCATGTACCAGGACACCCAGATCCCTCTGTACCACCGAGTTCTGCAATCTCTCTCCATTTAAATAGTATATGAAAGGCATCCTCCTGTTTGTATTTTCTTATGTTTGTGTATATCTATATATATGTTTGTGTATTCATGTTTCTGTACATATGTATTTTAATGTATATATATATTTTTAATGTAACTATATACATGTGTATATGTTAATGTATATATTCCTATGCATGAATAAGTATTGGTGTATATATGTACATTTTACCTGTGTGTATATATTTTTAATATATCTATGTTTCTTGGTGTTACAGGCAATCCTTGCAGAAAACCAGCTGCTAGCCATGGAAGCTAGCACCCAGTGGCCAGCACCCCTCGGAGCAGAGAATCAAACCTCAGTGGGCAGCAACCCCTGCAATCAGTGGCCAGTGAGCCAGCAGAAACCAGAGGCCTCTAAGAGCAGCACCCCACTCCTCCCACCGAGACCACCACCGAGTAACAAGCAAGGGATGGCCAGAAAGACAGCCGCTCAGAGGATACCCGGGTAGGCACCTCAGCACCCACTCTGACCCACTGCCTTTCCTCCACTTCTAATAACTCTGCCAGGTTAACTTGTATTGGCTGAGTTAACAATGTCAGGGCTTCCCTGCCTGTCGCAGTTTCTCCTACATCAAGATTGAGGGAGTTAGCTTTTGGCTGGCACTTGAAGTGGCATCACGAACCTTTGTTGCTCCGTTCAGTTCTTTGGCTGCTTCTGCAATTCCTCCATCTCGATATCTGCTTTCAAAGTACCACAAAATCTAACGTGAGCCACCCGTTATAGTAAGTTGCTCGTTGTGCCAAAACTGCCCCATTTACCCTCAGCTACAACCTTCATCCTCTCCCAATATGAGCACATTGCCTTCCATGTTGCACATTGGTTGCACTAAATCCCCAGTGGTTGTTTTAGTTTGATGAGCCTGCAATTTAGAGTGTTGGCAGCATGTCTGACACACAACCCAGTACAGGGATACAACACTGGCATTAGTGGCCCCCATAGAATTGAGGGCCCCATGTATGTTAAATAGAGAATAGTAGGTGCAGTACGTGTATTCCTGTACACGCAGTACGTGTCAGCCTTGGCTCAATGGCTGCACGCTCACCTTTCAATTATAAAGATGTGTTGTAAGTTGAATACAGCATAGTATGTACAATATATCTTAGGGGATGGTGTATGCAGAGTACTTTGTAGAGAATGGCATACGTTAGATATGTAATATAGAAAATAATGCATACAGTATATATTTTCAAGAGAAGACTTTCAAATTCATTCAGAGCCTGCATCTACGATCTCCCAGCCAGACTACACTGACAGCTCACAGCTGGGGTGGGGACCCTGACCACTTCCCTGCTGCATGAGAGCTCAGGCCAATTGGTCAACTCTTATGCTGCTGTCCTGACAATGATTACCATCCAGGGGAAATGGTGGCATTGTCATTGGATTAGTGATCCAGAGGCCCAGGCTAATGCTCTGGGGACACAGGTTCAAACCCCCAGCTACCAGAAAATTTTAAGTTAAAATTTAACTTGGAAAAAAAAATCTGAACTCAAAAGCTAGCCTCAGTAATGGTGACCATGACAATTATCATCAATTGTTTTAATTTCCTTTAGGGAAGGAAATCTGTTGTCTCTACCTGGCCTGGCCTACATGTGACTCCAGACCCACAACAATGTGGTTGACTCTTAACTGCCCCCTGAAATGACCTTGTAAGTCACTCAGTTCAAGAGCAATTAGGGATGGGCAATAAATGCTGGCCTTGCCAGTGACACCCACATCCCATTAAGGAATAAAGAAGGAAAAGTTCCTGGAACTTGGGGCTTTCTGTTCAGTCACATCCTGGGCAGTGCACTCACCCACTGAACTGTCTCAGGAGCAGAAAAACAAAACTAAAAACCTTTGTAGGAGCAGTTCCCAACAGCCCTCCACTTGTCTCGACAGTCTGTGTCTCTTTCTTTTCCTTCGGCTCACCAAGCAGCCTCCCCCAAGTCATGAAATGCCTGATTCTGATGCTATGTTTACACTGGGCTCAAGTTAAGAACTGCCTGGTTGGGTGGATGTGGTGCTGTAAGTAACTCTGACAGAGGCTACAGGTTTGGGCAGACCCTGATTGGGCAGTTGGTTTACTGGGCAAGTAGAGGTGTGATGCCCCTCTCCAGTTCGTCAGGTGAGGGAAGCTAAACAGAGCCATGATCGGATCAGGATTAACTCCATCCTTGTACAACCAGATAGACCAACCTGTACAAGGTGGCTGTCAACTTGAGTCAGTGCTGAAACATAGACCTGTGACATATCAAAAACGATAATTAGGGAACGCACAAAAAGCCACAATTGGAGGAATAGAGATTTCTCGTAGGAAGTTAGATAGGGTGGTGTGAGGCCATGGAGAGATTAGAAAACAAGGATGAGAATTTTAACGTTGGTTCCCCCCCCTCTGACATTGCCTCAGGGAAGATGAGCAAACACAAGGGTAGTGGGCGAACGGGACTTAATGTGAGCTAGGATATGGGCAGCAGAGTTTTAGATGAGCCGTAGTTTACACCATCTATGTTTATTGTGAACAGCCACCTCTACCAGCAACTAGCAGTGACCTTTTCCCATTACCACAGGCCTCAGTTACAAAGGTGCTACTTCAAGCAAAGTGTGATTTCTTTATAGTGCCAGTTATTCCCTATTGCTGTCACCACTTCCATGCTCTGTTATATAGTCAGGTTGCAGTTTGGTTCTTCCTACATCACAGATTTTTCTGATGCCCAAGTTGGTTTTGATGGCAAATCACGAGTAAATGCCTGAACCTAGGCCATAAGTTATAAAAGTGTCAACTTCTCTGAGCATAGACACTGATATTGTGCAATTTCCCACAGCATAGCCCTGGCAGAGTTCATGTTTTTATTGTTAGAAAATGGACTGTATAATAGTGTAAAAGCTATTGATCCATTCATGCAGGCCAATAAATAATGCTTAAAATGGAACACAGCAAAGCAGGGGTTCTTATAGGCATCAAAAAAATTTTCATAGGACACCATCACTGCCTTCCCCACTGTCTATTCATTGTCCTTCCCAAATGTGGAATGTTTGATTACTGTTATGGATTCCTTGCCCTGCCACCTCTCAGCCCTCCAATTACATTGTGCACTGCATATGGCAGTGGGGACTGGCCCAGTGAAAGTTACCATCAAGCTGTCGGATTACCTTAAGAACCCAACCTTGGAACACTGCCACAGAGCTGTCTGCCCAGCAACCAAGCTGGTGGCGGGGGGGCTATCCGAGAGCTAAACAGTGACAGAGCAGCAAATATGTCACTTAGTGGGAGGTACACTGTACAAAAGCCTGCTATTCATTGATAGTCGGTTATTATTTCCCTGACCAAGGATAGATGACTTTACAATGTAGCTACGCACAGCGAGGATCCTTACTTCAACAAAACAGCAGAATGAAAGGGCTGAAAATTGCTTGGGCCACGATCTCAGTATATTCCTGAATCACGTAGGAAGATTGGCAGAATTCCCCAGGAATCTTATGGTCAAAGATAAAATAATAAAAATATGATCTGGGTAGAGGATAAGGGAGAAAGGTGAATAAGAGAAGAAGAATGGAGGACAGGGAATGTTGGCAACTTTTTGCAACAGTGGTGTTTCAGCAGTCTCTATTGGTATTGGTATGTGAGCCTATTTATTGGTGTTTGTTTCCGTGTCATGTTTTGTATATTGGAAACCACTGAGTTCAGGTGCAGTGAGGTGTGTCTCAACCTGCTACCAATTTGGGGGTTCACATTTCTAATTTACTCAAGGCTGTGGCACTCCTGCTTTAACACTGCTTGTTGGAGGCACCATGCAAGGATTTGGGAATGAGTCTTAAAGTACAGTCTTACTGAGAAACAGTACTTCTGAATATGGTTGAGGAAAATCTGCTCCTCTAGTCCAGGCATCTCCCCCTCTCCTCCCCCTGCTAAGTCTATCACAGTGTCCGACTTTCAGAACACACCTTCCTCTGCCGCTACAGTGCATCGTTCATTCACGAGGAATCCCCACCACCTCCTTCATTTTATTTTGCTCAATTTTGTGCTGACGTTTCCCTTTTTCCCACACTCAGACCCTGCACACTGCACAAACCACAAAAATGTGGAGAAGTTCAGGCACTCACTCGAAATTAGATTCCAGTCCTACTGGATAAACACTAACCCTGCCAAGGGTGAATAGTAAGCAGCTTACATTAACCCTCCTGTGCACCAGCAGTTCTGCTTCCTGTATGTTACCCCTCTCCTTGTTCATCATCCCTCCCGTATGTCCCTTCCCGCTACCCCCTCCCTGTATGTCCCCCTGTACATCTGCCCCCATTCCTGTACTCCCTCTCCCCTCCTTTACACTGCCCCTCCCATGCAAACCCTCCATTGCACCCCCTGACTCTCACACCGTAGCTGAGTAGCCCTGATACATTTGGATTTTACCTGAGAAACCGTCACAAAATTGAAGTGAAAACATTGGGGTGAATTTTAATCTCAAACCAGGTGGGTCAAGATCAGGCGAGATTAAAATTTTTAACATCTCAAACCAGTCTCCAACCTGCCAGGCTTAACAGAGGTGGGGGTGGGGCAGCAGGACTGGGGGGGGGTGGGGGGGGGTCAAGTGGCCATTTAATTATTTTAAGGAAACTGACAGCCCTAGATTGAACATGTTTTCCTGGTTTAGCCATGGCTGGTTGAATTTCCTCAGCCTCTCAAAATCGATCAGCTGAACGGAAACACAGACAGCTTCAGGGAGAAGCACTGCTTGTGGACCAGGAGAGGAATGTGCTTGTTATCCCGCCTCCCCGAGCCCCAACCATCCCAGCTTATCAGTTTGCCTTGGATTGGATACCATCCTCAACCACCCCACCAGGATAGGGTCCTTGGGGTGAGGGATCAGACCTCCCTGGGATCAGGGATCACATTCCCTCTTCCTTCCTACCCCACCACCAGACCCTCACCAGCAGCTGCGGACCCTGTTAGGGGATGCACCCTGCTCCAGAGCACTCCCTCCCCCACTGCAAGCCAAGTTTGTTCACCAGACTAACTTCCAGGTGGGAACGCTCAAAATAAAGTTACAGATGGCCTTCAGTCGGAAAGCGACCATATCAATGTCAGGGTCATTCTGTTCTGATGCACACTTGATGGGAATGAAATTGAGGTTAACACTGTTGCTATACAATCACATGGTGGGTTGCTGCCTGTGTTAAAACAGTGCAGGGAGGAATATCATATGGTCTTTTTAAATGTTGCCACAGGATCTGCCCCAGTTGTTGCCCCAATGCCAGACATCCCACGGTAGTAGTTCTGTTTGCTTAATCAGCCCTGTGATAACATGGGGGATTTGGAGCATGTCATTGCTCAACATTGGTTTCAATCAGATCACAGTCCACCTTCATTTGATTTTAACCACAAAATAGCTTAGTAAATATACTTAGAGGACTGTGGTATTTCAAATTTACCATCCAACTAAAAACTAGGAAAGGTTAAACATCCATGAACTGCAAAGTAAGAGAGATTCCAGTTGATAAATGGTTCCAATCCATGCCTCAATATTGGCACATACAGTATATACTGATGCTCAAACTGGAAGGGCTCTGGTCAGACCCACCATGAGCACTGCGTCCAGATCTAGTCAGACCCACCATGAGCACTGCGTCCAGTTCTGGTCAGACCCACCATGAGCACTGCGTCCAGTTCTGGTCAGACCCACCATGAGCACTGCGTCCAGATCTAGTCAGACCCACCATGAGCACTGCATCCAGTTCTGGTCAGACCCACCATGAGCACTGCGTCCAGTTCTGGTCAGACCCACCATGAGCACTGCGTCCAGTTCTGGTCAGACCCACCATGAGCACTGCGTCCAGTTCTGGTCAGACCCACCATGAGCACTTCGTCCAGTTCTGGTCAGACCCACCATGAGCACTGCGTCCAGTTCTGGTCAGACCCACCATGAGCACTGCGTCCAGTTCTGGTCAGACCCACCATGAGCACTGCGTCCAGTTCTGGTCAGACCCACCATGAGCACTGCGTCCAGTTCTGGTCAGACCCACCATGAGCACTGCATCCAGTTCTGGTCAGACCCACCATGAGCACTTCGTCCAGTTCTGGTCAGACCCACCATGAGCACTGCGTCCAGTTCTGGTCAGACCCACCACGAGCACTGCGTCCAGTTCTGGTCAGACCCACCATGAGCACTGTGTCCAGTTCTGGTCAGACCCACCACGAGCACTGCGTCCAGTTCTGGTCAGACCCACCATGAGCACTGCGTCCAGTTCTGGTCAGACCCTCCATGAGCACTGTACCCAGTTCTGGTCAGACCCTCCATGAGCACTGTACCCAGTTCTGGTCAGACCCACCATGAGCACTGCGTCCAGTTCTGGTCAGACCCACCATGAGCACTGCGTCCAGTTCTGGTCAGACCCTCCATGAGCACTGCGTCCAGATCTGGCCGATCCAACCTTGAGCATTGTCCCCAGTTCTATATCAGAACAGCAGCAGAGTGGTTCTGTTACAGAGACCCAATTAGTGATATATATACATGACTTCAAATGCCACCACAACAGCTGGGAAATTGTTACACGGTTATGGAGCAAGAGCAGAGCAGGGGTATTTGTTTGTGATTGGTACACAGTTGTGGGGATGCAGATTAAATATGCTTAATACATGGCAAAGCTCCATTTTCACTGTTACATCAAACAGTCCTAGGTTAGAAATTTCTAATAACCCTTACATTCCTGTCTCTGCCCATGGCCCTGTTTAACTCATCTGCTGTTGTAATCCTGACTCGACTAGTCTAATGTCTCGCATCTTTCACCTATAAATATCAATTCATTTAAAATTCTGCTCCCCTTATTCCGTACTACATCAAGTTCTAATCAACCAAACCTTGCTGACCTACTTTGGCTCCTGGTCCTCCTACTCCTTCAATTAAAAATTTGCCCCCTTGTAATTAAACTCCTTCACGACCTTACCCATCCCTATCTTGTTGTTCTTCTCCAGACCTACAACCCTTCCCCGAGGAACTCTTCATTCTTTGACTCTGGCCTGTTATTTTTTTTTATTATTCACTCATGGAATGTGGGTATCGCTGGCAGGGTCAACATTTATTGCCCATCCCTAATTGTCCTTGAGAAGCTGGCAGTGAGCTGCCTTCTTGAACCACTGCAGTCCGTGTGGTGTCAGTACACCCACAGTGCTGTTTGGGAGGAAGTTCCAGGATTTTGACCCAGCGACAGTGAAGGAATGACAATGTAGTCCTGTAATCCTGCATCTCAGACAGTTCAGCACTCCCTTAGTACTGATCCTCCAACAATGTAGCGCTCCCTCAATGTTGTCAGATGGGCAGTCCCGAGGGGAGAGAGCTACACTGTCAATGAGGCAATACTGAGGGAGCACTGCACTTTCAGAGTAGCAGTATGGAGGAGCACTGCCCAGTATTTCCTTCATATCCTTTTGCCTGGTGATTGGAATTGTTTTAATTTCCTCCCTCTCTTTCACCACTTGATTTGCAAGCCGGACCATAATGAGAGAGCACTGCACTCTCCGGAGATTGGTACTGAGGAAGCACTGTACTGTCGGAGGGTCAACACTGAGGGGGCTCTGCACTAACAGAGGGTCAGTACTGAGGGAGTGCTGCTCTGTCAGAGGGTCAATATTGAGGAAGCACTGCAATATTGGAGGATCAGTACTGAGGGAGCACCACACTGTCAGAGGGTCAGTACTGAGGGAGCCCCACACTGTGGCAGGATCAGTACTTGGGCTGCTGCACTGTCAGAGGATCAGCTCTGAGAGAGTGCTGCACCGTCAGAGCTATCATCTTTCAAATGCACCTTAAAGCCAAGGTGCTGTCTGCTCATTTAGTTGGATGTAGCAGATCCCAAGAACAGTATTGATCGGGGAACAGGGAAGTTCCCCCACAGAGTTAGGGCCAGCATTCCTCCCTGTAACAACACAACTGACATAAACCCACATGTTCAACACATTGCTGTATTTGGTGGGATCTCACTGTGCAAAATGCCTGGCTCATTTGCTACAGAACAGAAGTAATTACATTTCAAATTAGTTTACTTGGAATTTTTCTGAGAAGTGAGAAGGTGCTATATATGAAGACATGTCCTTTTTTTCATGTGTTTGGTGCAGCATTTACTTTATGCCACTAAAGGTTACTCCTGAATGAAAAATTATTGAACAAGGGAAAGTGGATTTCTGTGCTAGTCAATCAAGGCTTCATTTATTTGTTTCTTGAGCCTGTGTGAAGGCGAGAGGGAGAGAGGACTGCAGAGATAGGATTGGGTACAGGCCAGTGGGAAAACACTGAATAAATCTTTAAACGATTGGCAGGATCACATTACGAGGTCTGAAAATAACAGAGTGATGCCCTTGGGGGACCTGTAACCTGCTCCACACTGTACTCTGCTCTGGATTTACAGCACACGCCTGATCAAACACACTTATCATTCAGCTGCCCATGCCCACTCCTGCCCTGTTACACAGGTGATCTGCTTTCTGTGAGATCTCTTCCTTCTTAGTAACAGAAGTGGCTGTCATCTGTGCCTTTCCCCCCCTCATAGCTCTGCCAAAGGTCAGGAGAATAGGTCATTTTGGAGCTGCCTAGCCAGTAAGAGCCCATGCCCATCCTACCAGCTTGCCTGTTAAATTATCAGTGCCTCAATAACTTCTTTTGCCCTACTCAAATGTCCGTTTTGGCTCAGTGATATCTTTTTCTAAAATCTCAGTAAGAAGATCCTGGCTTCACATCCCACCCCAGAGACTTAAGTACTAAAATCTAGGCTGATACACTGGTACACTGGGGGATTGCCACAATCTCAGAGATATTAAACTAAGACCCCTTCTGTTCTCTCAGCTGATCACTGAAGATTCTGAAGTATGGTTTTGAAGAAGAGCAGGGAAGTTCATCCCCGTTTCCAAGGCGCTATTTATCCATCAAGCAACATCATTAAAACAGATTGTTTTAAATATATTTGTTCATGGGATGTGACTGTTGCTGGCAAGACCAGCATTTATTGCCCATCCCAAATTGTCTTTGAGAAGGTGGTGGTGAGCTGCATCCTTGAACTGCTGCAGTCCGTGTGGTGCCCCCACAGTGCTGATAGGGAGAGAGTTCCAGGATTTTGACCCAGCGACAGCAAAGGAATGCTGATCTAGTTCCAAGATAGCGGGGAGCTTATGGTATAGTGGTATTGTCACTGGGCTGGTAATCCAGAGACCCAGGGTAACGCTCTGGCGACTGGGGTTCGAATCCCGCCACAGCAGATGGTGGAATTTAAATTCAATAAAAATGTGGAATTAAAAGTCTAATGATGATAATTGTTGTAAAAACCCATCTGGTTCATTAATGCCCTTTAATGTCATCCTTACCTGGTCTGGCCTACATGTGACCCCTGACCCACAGCAATGTGACTGACAATTAAATACCCTATGAAATGACCCAGCAATCCACTCAGTTATAGCAAGCCGCTACAAAGTCACAAAAAAGGAATGAAACCGGACGGACCACCCAGCATTGACCGAGGCACTGGAAACGACAATGACAGTCTCAGCCCTGTCGACCCTGAGCCGGCTAGTCTCAAGCAAGTGCCTGACCTGGTCCTTCTCACGGAATCATATCTTACAGATAATGTTCCACACGCCAACGACACTATCCCTGGGTATGTCATCAGTGCTCCTCCATGTTGAACACCACTTGGAGGAAGCACTGAAGGTGGCAAGGACACAGAATGCACACTGGGTGGGGAACTTCAATGACCGAGCTGGCCGAGTCCTAAAGGACA
The DNA here is from genome assembly GCF_017639515.1 of Carcharodon carcharias. NCBI lineage: Eukaryota > Metazoa > Chordata > Chondrichthyes > Lamniformes > Lamnidae > Carcharodon > Carcharodon carcharias. The sequence continues at coordinate 112,403,286 of NC_054486.1, forward strand.
TAGCTGGGTCTATGGCAGGTGGTGAGGGAACCAGCAAGAGGGAATATCATACTTGACCTCATCCTCATCAACCTGCCTGCCGCAGATGCATCTGTCCATAACAGTATCAGTAGAAGTGGCCACCGCATAGTCTTTCTGGAGACGAAGTCCCGGCTTCACATTGAGGATACCCTCCATTATGTTGTGTAGCACTGCCACCACGTTAAATGGGCTAGATTTTGAACAGTTCTAGCAACTCAAGACTGGGCATCCATGAGGAGCTGTGGGCCATCAGCAGCAGAATTGTACTCAAACACAATCTGTAACCTCGTGGCCTGGCATATCCCCCACTCTACCATTACCATCAAGCCAGGGGATCAACCCTGGTTCAATGAAGAGTGCAGGAATAGAAGCAGCACCAGGCATACCTAAAAATGAGGTGTCAACCTGGTGAAGCTATAACACAGGACTACTTGGACAAAAGAGCTGAATCAAGAGGTGAGGTAAGAATGACTGCCCTTGACATCAAGGCATCATTTGACCGAGTGTGGCATTAAGGAGCCCTAGCAAAACTGGAGGCAATGGGAATCAGGGGAAAACTCTCCATTGGTTGGAGTCATACCTAGCACAAAGGAAGATGGTTGTGATTGCTGGAGCTCAGTCATCTTAACTCCAGGGCATCACTGCAGAAGTTCCTCAGGGTAGTGTCCTCGGCCCAACCATCTTCATCTGCTTCATCAATGACCTTCCTTCCATCATAAGGACAGAAGTGGGGATGTTCGCTGATGATTGCACAATGTTCAGTACCATTCGCAACTGAAGCAGTCCATGTCCAAATGCAGTAAGACCTGGACAATATCCAGGCTTGGGCTGACAAGCGACAAGTAACATTCGCACCACACAAGTGTCAGGCAATGACCCATCTCCAACAAGAGAGAATCCAAACATTACTCCTTGACGTTCAATGGCATTACCATCACTGAATCCCCCACTATCAACATCCTGGGGGTTACCATTGATCAGAAACTGAAGTAGACTAGCCATATAAATACTGTGGCTACAAGAGCAGGTCAGAGGCTAGGAATAGTGCGACGAGTAACCCACCTCCTGACTCTGCAAAGCCTGTCCACCATCTACAAGGCGGAAGTCAGGAGTGTGATGGGATACTCCTCACTAACAAAGCAGCCCACTTGACTGGCACCCCATCCACAAACATTCACTCCCTCCACCAGCGAAATGCAGTCGCAGCGTGTGCGCACCATCTACAAGATTCACTGCAGGAATTCATCAAGACTCCTTAGACAGCACCTTCCAAACCCATGACCACTACCATCTAGAAGGACAAGGGCAGCAGATAGATGGGAACACCACCACCTGGAAGTTCCCCTCCAAGTTACTCACCATCCTGACTTGGAAATATATCACCGTTCCTTCACTGTCGCTGGGTCAAAATCCTGGAACTCCCTCCCTAACAGCACTGTGGGTGTACCTACATCACATGGACTGCAGCGGCTCAAGAAGGCAGCTCACCACCACCTTCTCAAGGACAACTAGGCAATAATGCTGGCCCAGCCAGCAAAGCCCACATCCCATGAATGAATAAAATAAAGTCAGGATGATGATTGGCTCCAAATATATTTCATTGGCCAAAAGCATTTTGGAACATCCTGAGGTCACGAAAGGCGCAGTAGAAATGCAGACTTTTATTTTATTAATTTGTTCCCCTTGGCTCATTGGACAGCACCCTCTCACATCTATAAGTCAGATTTATGGGCTCGATCCCCATAATTCTGACACTCCCAATGATGTACTGAGGGAGTGCAGCACTGTTGGAGGGTTAGTACTGAGGGTGTGCTGCATTGTCAGTGGGTCAGTACTGAGGGTGTGCTGCATTGTCAGTGGGTCAGTACTGAGGGAGTGCCGCATTGTCAGTGGGTCAGTACTGAGGAAGTGCCGCACTGTCGGAGGGTCAGTACTGAGGGAGTGCTGCATTGTCAGTGGGTCAGTACTGAGGGAGTGCTGCACTGTCGGAGGGCCAGTACTGAGATTGCTGTACTGTTGATGGGGCGGTACTGAGGGAGTGCTGCACTGTCGGAGCGTCAGTACTGAGGGAGTGCTGCACTGTTGGAGGGTCAGTACTGAGGGAGTGCTGCATTGTCAGAGGGTCAGTACTGAGGGAGTGCTACACTTTCAGAGAGTCAGTACTGAGGGAGTGCTGCACTGTTGGAAGGTCAGTACTGAGATTGCTGTACTGTCGATGGGCCAGTATCAAGAGAGTGCTACGCTGTCAGTAGTGCTGTCTTTATGATAAATTTTTAAACCAATGCCCTGTCTCACCTCCCAGCTGAATGTTAATGATCCCACAGCACTATTTATAGTTGTTGCCTTCCTGCGATATGCTAACAGCTCAGACTGGGAAATAAGCCTGAGACCCTCTGGCCTGTACGTCGACGTAGATGGTCTACTCACCATCCTGTATATTACGTAATAAGCACTATGCATTATCTGCTGTGGGTGCTTTATGTTAAATGAAACCAGTGTTTTTATCTCTTTCAGAGTAATTGCCTTTGACAGCCAGCTATCAGGACGAGCTCTGAAGACAAACTTGGCTGAATCGGTCCCATCGAATAGCACAGGTGAGACATCGACAGTATTAGGTCAGTTTCACCCAATAGCAATTATCGACAAGCCACAGTTGTAACTATGGCGATACCATTTTACCTCTTTTAGAGTCAACCAAATAAACTAAATCAACAAAATAAGTGATAAAGTAAACACAGCCCTTAAATTAGGATAGCTGTAAAACCAAAGGCAAAATTTAAAGAAAACTCACAAACATCAAACTAAAATGTGATTAAGAAGGTCAATAAAGCACCCCAGTCCCCGCAGTGCCCACTGGGTATGGAAGGCCTCGACGGTGCTGGCAGACACCATGTGCTCCCTCCCCAGGGACACCCGGCTGCGAACATCACCGCGGAAGAGGGGCAGACAGTCGAGTCGGACAACCCCCTCGACCACCCACTGCGTGATACCATTTTAGCCACAGTCATTGATTTTAGTGGAAACTGCTTCGTGCACACTGCAGGTGTAAATGTATTTCACCTGTGTAGAGCAAACAACTCCATCATTCAGTAAACAAGCAAGTAAAGCAACCACAATGATCAGAACACACTTACACATTCTGCTTTCCTTCTCACCACTTTACCAGTTAATGCACAGATAGTTAAAATTCACGTAAACAACTCGTAGGAATGAATATTGAGATCACACAATTGGTAATAGTGTCCATTGCACATTTTTATTTACTACTAATTAGCCACATCTAGATTTTCAATTAACCAAATGTAATTGAAGTTAATCCAACGGTACTCTGTTAGGACAAAAACAGAAATACCTGGAAAAACTCAGCAGGTCTGGCAGCATCGGCGGAGAAGAAAAGAGATGACGTTTCGAGTCCTCATGACCCTTCAACAGAACTGAATGCCAGACCTGCTGAGTTTTTCCAGGTAATTCTGTCTTTGTTTTGAATTTCCAGCATCCGCAGTTTTTTGTTTTTATCTTTTGGTACTCTGTTAGGAGCAGCTACTTATACGGTCTGAGACCCGAGAAGGTGGGGAGTGAGGCGAGAGAAAGCACAAGGGAGAAAAGAAAAAGAAAAGAGAGACAGACACTGAGCACGCAGTGGGGGAGTGGGGCGAGGCGAGGGAAAGAGAGCCAAAGGGCAGGATAGAGAGACAGAGGGAATACAAGATAAACATGAGAAAGCAAACAGTCTGTCAGCTGCTTTCAGCTTTCTCTATTTCCCAGTTTTCATCCTGTTTCAACAGTCTGGGCAGCAGTTCTTTCTTTCTATTTATTCTCAGGATGTGGGTGTTGCTGGTAAAGCCAGCATTTACTGCCCATCTCTAATTGCCCTTTACAAGGTTGAACCGCTGAAATCTGTCTGATGAAGGTCCCCATAGTATTGTTGGTGGGAGTCCCAAGATACTGGCCAGAATTTTACATATTAGTTTTGGCTGAGCAGCCAACCCAGAAGAACGTTCAATCGCGCATGATAATGTTGGGTGCGTGTCCCAATGTCATCATGCACTTGTATGATGTTATGATCAGCAGGTGCATGTGGGAATCGGCAGAGCGCCTGCCAACAGCTAATCAGCCACTTAAGGCAGTGAAAAGGGCAGTTGACTGGAATTTTATGTTGCCCGTGTGATTATTTAGTCGCTGTATGGGTAACACAGGCAGGCGGCCATCCCATGTTTTCACTTTTCTCATCCAAGGGCTGAATAAAAGGGGGCAGGAGCATTAGCAATGTGAGTTGTTAGGAGTTCAAGTGAGAGTTTGCTATTGCTTTAATGTTGAGATTTCAGACCTTTTCCTCTGGTTTTTTCTGAAGTATTTGCTTTGTTAACCTTGTTCTGAGGACTCCTTTTGGTTTTGTCAACTCTGTTGGAGCATTTCCACCCAGTGCAGCCTTCAGTGCATGGGCCAGTGCCATGTGCATCTCAGCTGATGGGGATTGTGTACTCTACTAGGGGTAACTCCTCTGAGGATGAAGAAAGGGGCAGAAGGGAGAGGAGGCCAGATGTCCACAGGTAGTGCCACAGGGAGAGACCTGTGGGAGGAGAAGCACAGGCACAGGGGGTGCACGGACAGCAAGGCAGATGGGGCTGCAAAAGGCACCACAATCCTGCAGCCAGAGTGTACAGGCAGCAACCCAGCCAACTCAACATGTCCGAGGTCCAGTGCCACAGGAGATTCTGCCTCTCTAGGGATATCGTGACATCATTATGCCTGATGATTGTGCTGAAGATCGCCTCCAACTGTGTGGGTGGGGACCCAATGCCAGTGACTCTGAAGGTCACAGTAGTCCTCAATTTTTATGCACCCAGATCTTTCCAGGGGTCAGTGGAATGGAGTGTGTTCACGTGTGGAGTGTCCAAATCAGCTGTCCATAGCTGCGTCAAGTTCGTAACTGATGCTCTGTTCAGATGAGTCCTCACATTTGTTTATTACCGGATGGACAAAGCCAGCCAGGCTGAGCAAGCCAGAGGCTTCTCAGCGATTGCTGGGTTCCTGCATGTCCAGAGTACCATAGGCTGCACTCATGTGGCCATCAAGGCACCAGCAGGGCAGCTGGGTGCCTTTATGAACAGGAAGGGTTATCGCTCCATGAACGTGCAGGTAGTTTCCAACCACAAGACTCAGATTCTGTAAGTCTGTCCAAGGTGCCAGCTCTCATGATGCATACATCCTGCGACACTTCCAGGTGCCAAGGCTGTTCATGGCTCCAGCTGAGTCCATGACCAAATACAACAAGACCTGGACAATATCCCGACTTGGGCTGACAAATGGCAAATAACATTCACGCCACATAAGTGTCAGGCAATGACCATCTCCAACAAGAGAGAATCCCATTGCCCCTTGATGCTCAATGGCATTACCATCACCGAATCCCCCACTATCAACATCCTGGGGGTTACCATTGACCAGAAACTGAACTGGACTAGCCATATAAATACTGTGGCTACAAGAGCAGATCAAAGGCTAGGAATCGTGTGATGAGTAACTCACCTCCTGACTCCCCAAAGCCTGTCCACCATCTACAAGGCACAAATCAGGAGTGTGATGGAATACTCCTCACTTGCCTGGATGAATGCAGCTCCCAAAACACTGAAGAAGCTGGACTTCGTCCAGGACAAAGCAATCCGCCTGATTGGCACCACATCCACAAACATTCACTCCTTCCACCACCGATGCACAATAGCAGCAGTGTGTACCATCTACAAGATGCACAGCAGGAATTCACTAAGGCTGCTTAAACAGCACATTCCAAACCCATAACCACTACCACCTAGGTGGACAAGCGCAGCAGATAGATGTGAACAGCACCACCTCAAAGTTGCCCTCCAAGTCACTCACCATCCTGACTTGGAAATATATCGCCATTCCTTCACTGTCACTGGGTCGAAATCCTGGAACTACCTTTCTAACAGCACTGTGGGTGTACCTACACCGCATGGACTGCTCATCAGCTCACCAGCACCTTCTCAAGGGCAATAATGGATGGGCAATAAATGCTGGCCCAGCCAGCGAAGCCCACATCCTGTGAATGAATTAAAAAAAGCTCGTATTCCATGTCTAGGGCGTACATCTCAAACCTGGACAGGATCAGGATGTTGGGTACTCTGCCACCTTTTTGTGTGCACTCCAGCACATTATGGCTTCTCTTCTTCTGAATGTAAACAAGTGTATTCATTAGTCCGTCCTCTACCTGCACCTTTCCAGCCTCATGACACACCTGTCCCCGCCCCACTGGCAATCTAGCTTGAGGTGCCCACCAGATTGGCACTCCTCATCCTTCTGTGCGCACAAGGTGAGCAGCAACATCTTCCACCATTGGCAAGCACAGGGATATGTGCCATTTGGCACAATGCATCTCACACCCCTGAGGACTGCAACCTCCAAGACATCCATACTCAGTACCATGCCAAGTTGGTACTCACCTTTGCGGAACACAGAAGATCATTGAACTGTTTCCGGCACTGAATCCATGTGCAGCGCACCATATCATTTCTGCTCACCTGTGCAGCACTTCCATCCAGGCCGCCTTCATCTTGTGGGGTGACCCTGTTGCCATCCCACACTCCGAGCATTTCACGCCGGCCACTCACTGCCTCCACTAGAGCGCACTGGCAGTCATGAGAATTGTGTGGCAGAGTGCCCACCAGCATTGGCATCCCACCTGCCGTGCCCACTGGGTGCTGAGGCCATTGCTTATGCCAAATTTTCCAGTCTCGCATCGACAGATCTGTTCGGCTCCTCCCCAACTCCTGGCAGCCTTCAGGGAGCTGCCTGGGCTTGTTTTAACCCCCCTCCTGGTCACCATTCCACCTGGCGCCCACCACACTCCCACCCCCGCCAGTGGTGCTGCACCAGTGTCCGGCACGTTTCACACCTTAATTATCCAGCCAGTGTGAAATCTCGTTGTTCCGACGCTCGTGGGCAGAAGCAGACACCACGGTCACTTCTGGGCCCACTGATCACACACGCCGGATGAGCGTGAAATTCAGGCCACTGACCCGCTGGTGATTCAGGAACAGTGATAGCCCCATGTGAGGATTACATATCCTTGTTGCCATGACATTACTGCCCTTGCCCTTCTTGGTCATGGATGTCTGATGGTCAAACGGGTAATTACACCAGCTAACCACCCCCTCCTCCATTCACTTAAATGCAACACAGTTCCAGATACCCAGCTGCAGTATTACTGCCCAGTGTGATGGGAGAGAATGCGAAGGGATGCATGCAACACTGCTGTCACAAACTGCAGAGAAACAAGAGAAATATCCAGGAATGAAGAGGCTATTTGGGGCAATCGACCAGGACTCGGATCCAAGCCTCCCCCTGCACTCTACCCTTCACCTTGGTCCCCAGCAATCTACCCAAATCACTCTTGAATTTTCCAACACTAATCTCCTCCAGTGTCTCCATTGGCAGTCTATTCCACATGTTTCCCACCCTCCAGTGTGCAATAGTTAAATTTTAATTATTCTTCCCTCTTCTGAGTTTAAATCCTTGAATTATGGTTTTGAAATGCTGTCAGCAATGCCTTCTCTGCATCCTCCGCATTCAGTGGGAGGACTGTCAAACAGCTCCACAAGCATTCAGGGAAAACACCTGCAAAATCAACTTTGATGGAGTTGGACAATGTGTCTAGATGGCCAAAAACCTCAGTCACCCCTGTGCCAAAACTAAGCTGACCTCCATTAATATACATGATCTACAGTTTGTAGATGACTGCAGTATTATTGCCACTCTGCATTTGATTTGTAAGCTGCCCTCGATCTCTTCAATTCTGCGTACAAGACACTCTGCCTGTCCTTGAATGTTGCCAAAACAAACTCATGTATCAACCCACACCTGGTCAGTCAAATAACCCACCTCCCATATACGTTGACGGAGAGACTCTGGAATATGTTGAGCACTTCCCATACAGATCAGTTACCGTCACCACCCTCCTGTACCGCAGTGAGACCTGGACTGTATATCAGCGATACATAAGGGCGCTGGAGAAATTCCATCAGCAGTGCCTCTGCAACATCCTTTGGATTCAATGGGAGGACCATCAAGCAAATGCTAGTGTCCTCCTTAAAGCCAGTTCCACAAGCATTCAGGGAAAACTCCTGCAAAATCAATTTAATGGACTGTTTGGGTGGCTGAATACCATCTTGCCTGCCAAGCTCCATTTTCTCAACTCTCAAATGGCTAATGTCCTCGGGGAGGACAAAGAAAATGCTTCAGAGACGTCCTGAAGCTCTCCTTGAAACGTGGTAGTATTGACATTAATAACTAGAAGGAGCTTGTTACTGATCATTCAAAATGGAGACAGCTTGTCCACCAAGCTGTATCACGCTGGGTCAAAATCCTGGAACTCCCTCCCTAACAGCACTGTGGGTGTGCCTACAACACATGGACTGCAGCGGTCCAAGAAGGCAGCTCACCACCACCTTCTCAAGGGCAATAATGAATGGGCAATAAATGCTGGCCCAGCCAGCAAAGCCCATATCCCATGAATGATTAAAAAAAACACTTTGAGTCATCATCTCTTAATATGAGGCAGGGTTGTTGCAGAGAAGGAACAAAAAGGAAGCAAACCCTGTACTCTGGATCCCAAGACCTCATGTTATGCCCTGCCCCATGTATCCAAAGAACTGGGGGTTGAGAATCAATCTGTTCAGTCACATGAAGATCCATGGCAGAAACTCGTGACTCTGAGTAGACGTCTTCTTCAAATCGATGGATAGCGAACAATGCTGATCATCTGCAACTATGCCCTTTATACCCAAGTCCAGGCCATTAATATATATCAAAAAGAACATTTGTCCTAATACCAGTTCCTGGGGAACACCAGTGTATACTTTGCTCCAAAAAACAACCATCCACACTAATCTCTCCCTTCTGTTTCTTCGCCAATTTTATATCCATGCTGCCACTGCCCCTTCAATCTCAGTGGTTTCAATTATGCTAACAATTCTATTAAAATTTTGAAAGTCCAAACATATATCCAACATACTGCACCTTTTCAACCCTCCCTGTTACTTCATCAAAGAACCTAATCAAGTTAGTCAAACACAATTTGCCTTCAACAAATCCATGCAAGATCTTTATTAACCCATATGTTTCCAAGTGCCAATTAATTTTGTCTCAGATTATTGTCTCTCAAAGTTTCCTAATGATCAATTTTAGGCCGATTAGCCTATTGTTGCCGGATTTATCACCCTTATTTGAATTAGCGTGTAACATTTGCAATCCTCCAGTTCTGGCACTGATCCCATACCTGAAGAAAATTGGAAGATTGTGACCCTCAGCACGCTTCCCAGAAAACACAGTTTTATTTTAACGGCCCTCTGACTTTTTCTCAAGGTTGCTCCTAACAGTGTCCTGGAAATTAATCTTCAACTCCTAGAAATTCAAGGGCAGCCCCGATGTTTGCCCTGATGGTAGCAGACATGTATAACAGATTGCAAGTAAAATCAGAAGTACAGTAGGTCATGTGTCATTAATTCCTTTTTGAAAAGATGCCTAGTTGAATAAGCTAGGGTTAAGGACAACACAGAAGGTTATACGTCCAGATTTAAGCTGTTAAAAACACTGAAATACAATAGGACCCTGTGAGTAGCATAAGGGAATGTGGCTGATCAGGATTAGACAGCGCAAACTTTAGTGTTCATTTGAAGTTCTGGAGTTCTTGCTGAATTGCTTTCAAGAGCTGGGAAGAATCTTCCAAGCTCTGCCTTCCCTCAAACTCCTACCTCTGGCTGTTTAGCTCCCTGCAGAGCTGAAATGGATTGCCAAGAACCCACAACTCAGCATCAACAGCCCACCTGAATCAGGGCACCAAGCGAGCCTTTCCTTTGTGTACTTGAAGTATTGAATTGCTGTGACAGGTGGCCTTAAGACTGATGGGCATCTCTGTGTACACACAAGATCACCAACTGATAGGCTTGACTCTTAACTGCCCTCTGAAATGGCCAAGTTAGCCACTCAATTCAATACAGATTTAAAAACTGTGTTAACGGACCCTCACTCTCTGTTAACAGGCTCCCACCCTGTGTTAACGGACCCTCACCCTCTGTTAACAGGCTCCCACTCTGTGTTAATGGACCCTCACTCTCTGTTAACAGATTCTCTGTTAACGGACCCTCACTGCCCCCACTCTGTGTCAGTGGACCGTCACTGCCCCCACTCTGTGTTAATGGACCTCCACTCTGTGTTAGTGGACCCTAATTTCCCCCACTCTGTGTTAATGGACCTCCACTCTGTGTTAGTGGACCCTAATTTCCCCCACTCTGTGTTAATGGACCCTCACTGCCCTTACTCTGTTTTAATGGACCCTTACTTCCCCCACTCTGTTTTAACGGACCCTCACTGCCCGAACTCTCTGTTAATGGATGCCCACTCTGTGCTAGTGGACCCTCACTACCCCCACTCTGTGTTAATGGATCCCCACTCTGTGTTGGTGGACCTTCACTGACCCCATTCTTTGTTGGTGGACCCTCACTGCCCCCATTCTGTGTTAGCTCAGTGAGGGTCATTAATAGAGAATAGGGGCAGTGAGGGTCCATTAACACAGAGTGAGGGCAGTGTAGGTCCATTAACACATTTTTTGAAATTTTTATTGAACCGAGTGGCTTGCTAGACCATTTCAGAGGACAGTTAAGGATTAACCACATTGTTGTGGGCTTGGAGTCACAGATAGATCAGACCAGGTAAGGATGGCTGATTTCTTTCTCTAAAGGGCATTAGTGGACCAGGTGGGTTTTTACAACAATCAATGATAGTTTTATGCTCAAATTACTGAGACTAGCTTTCAATTCCAGATTTATTAATTGAATTTATATTCCACCATCTGCCATGGGGATTTGAACTCTTGCCCCCAGAGCATATACTGGGCCCCTGGATTACTAGTCCACTGACATTACCACCGTCTCCCACAAAGTGAGAGCAGTGAGACTCCATTGGCACAAAGTGTAGGCACTAAGGGTCCGTTAATACAGATTGAGGGTCCGTTAATACAGATTGAGGGCAGTGAGGGTCCATTAACACAGGATAAGAACAATGAGTTTCCTGCAGTGCAGGACAATGGCAGTCAGGATCCTGTAATGCAGGATAAGCACAATGAGAATCCTGTAACAGTGGGTACTATCCTTGAGATGCACTGCAGCAACTTGTTAGGTTTCCTTCCACAACATCTTCCACCTCTAGAAGAAGAGAAGAGCAGGAGCTGGGTTCTCCGCCCTCTCTAAGTTCCCCTTCAAGTCGTACATCATCCTGATGTAGAACTACATTGGCCTTTCTTACTGTCGCTGGATCAAAGTCCTGCAAATCCCTTAACAGCATTGTGGGTGTACCTACACCTCATAGACTGCAGCAGTTCAACAAGGTGGCCAACCACCACACTTAAGATAAAGGATGAATTAACTCAGCTCCTGACCACATTTCAGCCTCCGCCCAAGCTTGGACTAAACTGAATTCCAGAGGTGAGTAGGAGTGACTGGTTTTGACACCAAGTCAGCATTTGACCAAGGAGGCCCTAGCAAAATTGACGTTGATGCCAATTGGGGGAAAACCTCTCCGCTGGTTGGAGTCAGACTTAACTCAAAGGACGATAGTTGTGGTTGTTGGAGTTCAATCATCTCAGTCCTAAGACATTGCTGCAGAAGTTCCCCTCCAAGCTACTCACCATCCTGACTTGGAAATATATCGCCGTTCCTTCACTGTCGCTGGGTCAAAATCCTGGAACTCCCTCCCTAACAGCACTGTGGGTGTACCTACACCACATGGACTGCAGCGGCTCAAGAAGGCAGCTCACCACCACCTTCTCAAGGGCAACTAGGGATGGACAATAAATGCTGGCCCAGCCAGTAACACTCATCCCCTGAATGAATAAGAAAAATCTAGAGATGGGCAATAAATGTAGCAACACCGACAGCCAATGAATGAATAAATAAGGGCATCGAGGGTCTACCCCTAACACAGATCAGGTAAGGATGGCATGTAATAGGAATCTCCAGATCAGGATGAAGTGGGTCCTCTGACCCTCCATTTTGCAGGTATTCGTGGCCACTTTTTGTGTCTGAATTTCAGTACCTTACGTGAATTTTTTAAACTGTCATATCTGCTAAATAGAAGCTCTTATTGCTGTGCCATTTCCACCCATTTTTTGGATGGGCTTTGGGTACGGAACTTGCTCTTTCTCACTCACTCTCTCTTGCTCCCTCTCTCCAGCTCTCTCCCTCTCTCTAGCTCTTTCTCTGTCTCTTTCGCTTTCTCTCTCTCTCACTCTCCATCTCACTAGCTCTCTCTCGCTCTTGCTCTCTCTCTTTCTCTCCCTCTCTCTCGCTCTCTCACTCTCTCTAGCCCTCTTAAGGTGTCTCTCTCTCTGTAGCTCTCTCGCTCTCTCTGTAGCCCTCTCCCTCTGTAGCTCTCCCTCTTTCTCTGTAGCTCTCTCTACCTCTGTCTCTCTATCTTTAGCACTCTCTCCTTCTCTCTCCCTCTCTCTTCCTCACTCTCTCTCTCCCTCACTCTAAGTTGCTCTCCCTCTCATGCTCTCTCTCTAGCTCACTCTCTCTCTCTCCCGCTAGGTTGCCCTCTCTCCCTCCAGCTCACTCGCTCTCTCCCTCTAGCTCGCCTTCACTCTAGCTCACTCTCCCTCTAGCTCAGGCTTTCTCCCTCTAGCTCCCGGTCTCTCTCTCTAGCTTTCTGGCTCTCTCTTTCTCTCTAGCTCACTCTCTCTCTCTCTAGCCTGTTCGCTCTCTCTAGCCCACTCGCTCTCACTCCAGCTCACTCGCTCTCTCTAGCCCACTCGCTCTCTCTCTAGCTCGCTCTCTCACTCTAGCTCGCTCTCTCACTGTAGCTCGATCTCTCACTCTAGCTCGCTTTCTCACTAGCTCGCTCGCTGTCTCTCTAGCCCACTCGCTCTCACTCTAGTTCGCTCACTCTCACTCTAGCCCGCTCACTCTCACTCTAGCTCACTCTCACTCTAGCTTGCTCGCAATCACTCTAGCCCACTCGCTCTCACTCTAGCTCGCTCGCTCTCTCTCGAGCCCACTTGCTCTCACTCTAGCTCGCTCGCTCTTTCTCTCTAGCCCGCTCGCTCTCTCTCTAGCTTGCTCGCTCTCTCTCTAGCCCACTCGCTCTCACTCTAGCTCGCTCACTCTCTCACTAGCTTGCTCGCTCTCTCACTAGCTCACTCGCTCTCTCTCTAGCCCGCTTGCTCTCACTCTAGCTCACTCGCTCTCTCTCTAGCCTGCTTGCTCTCACTCTAGCTCGCTCGCTCACATTCTAGCCCGCTTGCTCTCACTCTAGCTCGCTAGCTCACACTCTAGCTCACTCTCTCACTCTAGCTCGCTCGCTTTCACTCTAGCTCATTCGCTCTCACTCTATCCCGCTCGCTCTCACTCTAGCCCGCTCGCTCTCACTCTAGCCCGCTCGCTCTCACGCTAGCCCGCTCGCTCTCACGCTAGCCCGCTCGCTCTCACTCTAGCCCGCTCGCTCTCACTCTAGCTCGCTCGCTCTCACTTTAGCTCTCTCTCTCACTCTAGCTCTCTCTCTCCCTCTAGCTCGCTCGCTTTAGCTCACTCACTCTAGCACACTCACCCTAGCTTGCACTCTCTCTCTCTAGTTCACTCGCTGTCTCTAGCTCGCTCTCTCTACTTTGCTCGCTCTCTCTCCTCGCTCGCGGTCTCAAGTTTGCACTTTCTACCTCTAGCTCGCTCTCTCTCCTTGCTCACTGTCTCTAGTTCGCACTCTCTCCCTCTAGCTTGCTCTCTCTACTCGCTCACCCCTGCTACCTCGTTCGCCCTCTCTCTCTCTTGTCCCCCCAGCTCACTCTCTCTATAGCTCTCTCGTTCTCACTCTTTCAAACTCTCTCTCTAGCTCTCTCTCTTTCAAACTCTCTTTCACTCTAGCATGCTCTCTCACTTTCTCTCACTTTCTCTCTTTCAAACTTTCTCTAGTTCTCGCTCTCACTTTAGCTTGCTCTCTCTCTCTCTAGCTCTTTCATTTTCCCTCTAACTCTTGTTCTCCCCTTAGCTCTCTTGCTTGCTCTCTCTGGCATGCTCTCTCTCTCTCTCTCTAACTCTCTGTCATTCACTGTTGCATGCCTCCCTGTGCCAGTGTCAGGAATCCCTTGGATATTAAATGAGTTGCTGGCTCATTGCCCAGATGCAGGAGTCAGGATATCAGATGACTATGGAGCAGCTGTTAAAGAGTCTGCCGAGATCAGGTGTCCGATTGTAAATGCGCTCGAAGCAAGACAGCTACACTCACTGCCACAAGGATTTAGTAAGAGGATTTTTCTTTGCTCATTAAGCTGAGAGGTGGAAGTGCTGGAGGATTACACGTAGTTTCCATTCAGCAGCTGGTAATATGGCAGTGAGCAGCAAGTATTTAATGAACTCTGCAAAACAGGCCATTCTCAGAATAGTTTGCAAATAAAAGCAAAACTATATTTATAAAATCCAGAAATATGATCAGCACCGAATAGAGAAAAGATAGGTCAGTATATCTGAACAAGAGGCTTCATCTAATACCAGTACTGGGCAATTTCCTTTTATTTATTTGGCATTGCTGGCTCAGCCAGCGTTCAATATCCATCCCTAGTTGCCCCTTGAGAAGGTGGTGGTGAGCTGCCTTCTTGAATCGCTGCAGTCCATTTGGTGTAGGTACACCCACAGGTGCTGTTAGGAAGCGAGTTCCAGGATTTTGACCCAGTAACAGTGAAGAAACGGCGATATATTTCCAAGTCAGGATGATGAGTGACTTGGAGGGGAACTTCCAGGTGGTGATGTTCCCATGTGTCTGCTGCCCTCGTCCTTCGTGGGTTTGGAAGGTGCTGTCGAAGGAGCCTTAGTGAGTCGCTGCAGTGCTTCTTGTAGATGGTACACACTGCTGCTACTGTGTGTCTGTGGTGGAGGGAGTGAATGTTTAAACCAAAGGCGGTTTAGTTTTGATTTACTGAAAGATCCCAAGGCTGACACTAGGAGAGCCAAAATGAACAAAAGAGACGAGATAAGTCAGGGAGTAGCAACCAGGCTGTCTTCAGTTTCAAAAGCCTATAGATTGTGTGGAGTGGGATGGGAGCATTGGTTGGAATTTACAGCTAGGAATAACATTAGAAAGAGTAACATGGTACTTTATTGAAGATGGTAATGGGATACAATTTTGTCAGCAACTCCACTGGAGGAGCAGAGAGGTTTCGAGATCCAAGGACAGAAATCACAAATTGCTAGTTGCACAGCTACATAAATAATTAAATAGGTTAGTGGAATGTTGGCCTTTATCTCGAGAACAGTGATATTCAAAGGGGCAAAAGTTACATTACAGTTGTACAGAGCCTTGATTGGACCCCATCTGGAGCAACTTCTCAGTTCTGGGCACTGCACCTCAGGAATGACATAATGGCCTCAGAGTGGCCGTAGCACAGATTCACCAGGGCTAAAAGGGTTCAATTATAAGGACAAGTTGCGCAAGCTTGGCTTGTAATCTCTTGAGTTTAGAAGGGTGAGGGATGATTGATCAAAATATTGAAGATGATTAAAGGATTTGGTATGGTAGGTAGAAAGTATTGCCTCTCGTCAAGGAATGTCCAGAACAAAGGGTCGGAACCTTAAAATTAGAGCTACACTGTTCAGGGGTGTTGTCAGGAAGCATTTCTTCACACAAAGAGGGGTATCTGGAAATCTGTCCCACAAAAAACTGTTGGGGTCGAGGGTCAATTGAAAATGTCATTGAGATTGATGGATTTTTGTTAGGTAAAGATATTAAGAGTTACAGAACCAGGCAGTCTTGAGGGTTGATTGGCCTCCTCCTGTTTATGTGGGACGTGCCTGATGTGTTTTGACCGGTGGATTGGTCATGCTGGCAGAGAGAGGGGGAAGATTACAACGTCTTCAGTTCACATAAATACTATCTTGGACATGCTATTGATATCTCACTGTAAAGAGAATAACAACTTGAATTTATATAGCATCCTTAACTTCATGAAACATTTGAAGATGTTTCAAAGGAGCATTATAAAACAAAATTTGACACTAGGCCTCATAAGGAGATATTAGGTCAGATGACCAGAAGCTTAGCTAAAGAGGTAGATTTTAAGGAGTGTCTAAAAGGAGTAAGAGCAGTAGCGAGACAGATGGATTTAGGGAGGGAATTCCAGAGCTTAGGACCTAGACAGCTGAAGGCATGGCCAATAGTGGAGTGATTAAAATCGGGGATGCCTAAGATGCCGGAATGAGAGGAGCACAGAGACCTCAAAGGGCTGTGAGCTGCAGGTGGGGGTGAGGCCATGAAGGGATTTAAAAACAAGGAAGAGAATTTTAAACTTGGGGTGTTCCTTAACCGTGAGCCAACAAGCAAGCGTGTGGGTGACAGATAAACAGGGTTGGTGTGACTTAGGACACAGGCAGCAGGTTTTTGAATGATCTCAGGTTTACAGAGAGGAGAATGTGGGGGACCAGCCAAGAATGCTTTAGAATCGTCAAGTCTAGAGGTAACAAAGGCATGGATGAGGGTTTCAGCAGCAAATAAGTTGAGGCAGGGGCAATGATGGATGATGATGTGGGGGTAGAAATAGGTGGTCTTAGTGATGGTGTGGATGTGTGGTTGGAAGCACATATTGGGATCAGTGAAGATGCCAAGATTGCAAATTGCAAATTGTCTGGTTCAGAATCAGACAGTTGTTTCAACTGGGTTGGGAGGAGTGCGCAAATTATCGAGTCCCAATACTCCATACCATTAATTTAAATGTTTAATTTTCTCACCAAAATGGCCAATTATTTACCTATAATTCTAGTACCCAGAAGAAAAGAGACTCTGACCTTTTCTTGAAATTTGTTTAAAAGGAGTTTTGTTTCGAAAAACTCAGAATGATTAATTTATTTTAAAACAAAACTCCTTTTAAGTTTCAAGAACCGGTTGACACATGATTATAACCTGGAAGTGTAACTAACTAACCCTATTAAACTTCCCCAACACAGGCACGGACACACGGGCACACAAGACAAACAAGAGACACACACACACGGACACACACACACACACGGACACACAGACAAGCAAGAGACACACACACACGGACACACAGACAAACAAGAGACACACATACACGGACACAGACAAACAAGAGACACACACACGGACACGCAGACAAACGAGACACACATACACGGACACAGACAAACAAGAGACACACACACATGGACACACAGACAAACAAGAGACACACACACGGACACACAGACAAACAAAAGACACACATACACGGACACACAGATAAACAAAAGACACACAGACAAACAAGAGACACACACACACGGACACACAGACAAACAAGAGACACACACACACGGACACACAAACAAGAGACACACATACACGGACACAGACAAACAAGACACACACACACATGGACACACAAACAAACAAGAGACACATATACACGGACACACAGACAAACAAGAGACACATACATGGACACAGACAAACAAGAGACACACACACACACACACGGACACAGACAAACAAGAGACACACATACATGGACACACAGACAAACAAGAGATACACACACACGGACACACAGACAAACAAGAGACATACATACACAGACAAACAAGAGACACACACACGGACACACAGACAAACAAGAGACACACATACACGGACACACAGACAAACAAGAAACACACACACACGGACACACAGACAAACAAGAGACACACATACATGGACACAGACAAACAAGAGACCCACAGGTAGTTTCTGCAGAGCTAGGTGGATGATAAAAAAACTTTCCAAGAAAAAAAAATTCAAGTTCATGGAGGTTCGATGCTGTGGGTCTGAAGTTCCCTCAGGCAAAGACTGGGCCCAGTGGATGTCAGGAAGTTCACCAACGATGCTTCAGTGGAGAGGAGAGTGTAGCTGGACCAATTCTTCCTTTCTCAGCTAGCAAGTCCAAAATTAAGCAGTCAAACTACACTCAGATGAGGATTATCTGGCTACAGGTCGAGAATCGCACATGGTTTCACAAAGCAGAGAGGGAGAGAGAGCTTGTCAGGGTAGCCTCCTGTTCTCAGCCTTTCCCCAACTAGACTGAGAGCAAAACCATTGCTTCAAACTTAGGTTTGCCTCTGCCATGTGATTGTCTTTTTGTCTTCCAGCTTTTCATTAATGAAAGTTCTTTGCAGTTCAAAACAAACAAATCCTTCTCAAGAACAGAATTACCTGGAAAAACTCAGCAGGTCTGGCAGCATTGGCGGAGAAGAAAAGAGTTGACGTTTCGAGTCCTCATGACCCTTTGACAGAACTTGAGTTCGAGTCCAAGAAAGAGTAAAAAATAAGCTGGTTTAAGGTGTGTGTGTGGGGGGCGGAGAGAGAGAGAGAGAGAGAGAAGTGGAGTGGGGGTGTGGTTGTAGGGACAAACAAGCAGTGATAGAAGCAGATCATCAAAAGATGTCAACAACAATAGAACAAAAGAACACATAGGTGTTAAAGTTAAAGTTGGTGATATTATCTAAACGAATGTGCTAATTAAGAATGGATGGTAGGGCACTCAAGGTATAGTTCTAGGGGTGGGGAGAGCATAAAAGATTTAAAAAAAATTTTTAAAAATAATGGAAATAGGTGGGAAAAGGAAAATCTATATAATTTATTGAAAAAAAAAGGAAGGGGGAAACAGAAAGGGGGTGGGGATGGGGGAGGAGCTCACGACCTAAAGTTGTTGAATTCAATATTCAGTCCGGATGGCTGTAAAGTGCCTAGTCGGAAGATGAGGTGCTGTTCCTCCAGTTTGCGTTGGGCTTCACTGGAACAATGCAGCAGGCCAAGGACAGACATGTGGGCAAGAGAGCAGAGTGGAGTGTTGAAATGGCAAGCGACAGGGAGGTTTGGGTCATTCTTGCAGACAGACCGCAGGTGTTCTGCAAAGCGGTCACCCAGTTTAAGTTTGGTCTCTCCAATGTATAGGAGACCACATTGGGAGCAACGAATGCAGTAGACTAAGTTGGGGGAAATGCAAGTGAAATGAAGTGAAAGCATTTCACTTGCATTTCCCCCAACTTAGTCTACTGCATTCGTTGCTCCCAATGTGGTCTCCTCTACATTGGAGAGACCAAACGTAAACTGGGCGACCGCTTTGCAGAACACCTGCGGTCTGTCCACAAGAATAACCCAAACCTCCCTGTCGCTTGCCATTTTAACACTCCACCCTGCTCTCTTGTCCACATGTCTGTCCTTGGCTTGCTGCATTGTTCCAGTGAAGCCCAACGCAAACTGGAGGAACAACAACTCATCTTCCAACTAGGCACTTTACAGCCTTCCGGACTGAATATTGAATTCAACAACTTTAGGTCGTGAGCTCCCTCCCCCATCCCCACCCCCTTTCTGTTTCCCCCTTCCTTTTTTTTCCAATAAATTATAAAGATTTTCCTTTTCCCACCTATTTCCATTATTTTTAAAAAAAAACACCCCCACTAGAGCTATACCTTGAGTGCCCTACCATCCATTCTTAATTAGCACATTCGTTTAGATAATATCACCAACTTTAACTTTAACACCTATGTGTTCTTTTGTACTATTGTTGTTGACATCTTTTGATGATCTGCTTCTATCACTGCTTGTTTGTCCCTACAACCACACCCCCCCTCCACCTCTCTCTCTCTCTATCTCTCTCCGCCCCCCACACACACACCTTAAACCAGCTTATATTTCAACTCTTTCTTGGACTCGAACTCAAGTTCTGTCGAAGGGTCATGAGGACTCGAAACGTCAACTCTTTTCTTCTCCGCCGATGCTGCCAGACCTGCTGAGTTTTTCCAGGTAATTCTGTTTTTGTTTTTGTTTTGGATTTCCAGCAACCGCAGTTTTTTTGTTTTTAAATCCTTCTCAAGTACTGTATAGTTTAGGTGATTGCTTGGAAGAGGCCTGCTTGTTGACAGTTCCAAGGTGAACTTATGATCCTTTTTTAAAAATAACTCTTGGGCTGCCTCCAATGTCCAAATAGTGCAATGTCCTTCCATATTTTAAAAAGTAAAATCCAGTTTAAAGACATATAATTCCAACACAGTTGCCAGGAAGAGGGATGGAGTCAGTGGGGAGGGAATGGAGTTTGGAATGGGGACCAATGACAGTGGCTTCAATCTTCCCAACATTTAATTGGAGGAAATTTCTGTTCAGGTATAAGAAGTCATTTGGTAGTACAGAACTTTAGTATTGCTGAAAAATGGCACATGTCAGCACTTTTCATCTTGTGAATTTCCTGATGAGTGCAGGATAAAAAGCTTTGACATCTGCCTTTTTTCAGAAATACTCAAATTTGGACTCATCCAGCACTGGGTATGAGTCAAGCAGTGTGATAATTTAGAGACAGTTAAGGGTTTAAGCTAGGTGGTGATGAGGTAGAACTGGGTGTGGTCAGTGTACATTTGGAAACTTCTTTTTCTAATGATGTCACTGAGAGGCAGCAGGAAAATGTGAAATAGGAGGGGGCCAGGGATAGATCATAGGGGAACAGCAGAGACAATGGTTTGGAGGTAGGAAGAGAAGCCGTTGCAGGTGATTTTCTGGCTATGATTAGAGAGATAAAAGGGGAACCAGGTGAATGCAGTCCACCGAGCTGGATGACAGTGGAGAGGCAGTGGAGGAGGATGGTCAACTGTGTCACAGACTGCAGATAGGTTGAGGTGAACGCAGAGGGATAGTGTACCTTTGTTACAATCACATATGATGTTATTTGTGACTTTGCTAAGAGCCATTTTGGTACTTTGGTGGAGTGTGAGAATCCGGATAGAATAGATTCATATATGGATATGGGAAGCGGTGAAGTGCTGAAAGGCTGACTACATGGGCTGTTTACAACAGTAGCCTGTTTGTAAATTTAGATGCTTTATAAGAGGTACAAAAGAATGAATATAGAAAGACTTGTATTTCTGTAGCAGCTTTCACAACCTTAGGACAGAGTATTTCACAGCCAGTGAGGTGCATTTTGAGATGTGGTCATTATTATAATGTAGCATACATAGCAAGCTCCCACAAACAGCAATGTGACCACGGCCAAGTAATCTGTTTAGTAATGTTGGTTGAGGGGTAAACATTGGTCCAGAATACCAGAGAGAACCCTCCAGCTTTTCTTTGCCATATTGCCGTGAGATTATTTATGTCCCCCTAATAACTCCCTCAGTATTGTGTTGGAAATTCAGCTGAGATTTTAGTGTTCAAGTCTCTGGAGTGAGATTGGAACCCATAAAACTTTTGACTCAGGCAAGGGTGCTGACCACTGAGTCACAACTGACACTAGCTCCTGCCCTAGATTTGACCAGCACAGGCATGCTCCTGACCTCCTCAGAGGTGCCTTTGCCACAGAGGCTGACAGCTCTTTCTGAAGGATTTGAATAAGTTTCTCCTCCCTGTGGGGTAGCTCCTCGCCAGCTCGCTCTCTACCGGCAGGAGTGTCCAGCTCGCTCTCTACCGGCAGGAGTGTCCAGCTCGCTCTCTACCGGCAGGAGTGTCCAGCTCGCTCTCTACCGGCAGGAGTGTCCAGCTCGCTCTCTACCGGCAGGAGTGTCCAGCTCGCTCTCTACCGGCAGGAGTGTCCAGCTCGCTCTCTACCGGCAGGAGTGTCCAGCTCGCTCTCTACCGGCAGGAGTGTCCAGCTCGCTCTCTACCGACAGGAGTGTCCAGCTCGCTCTCTACCGGCAGGAGTGTCCAGCTCGCTCTCTACCGGCAGGAGTGTCCAGCTCGCTCTCTACCGGCAGGAGTGTCCAGACTTGCAGCTCCTACCCAATGCTAATTTGTGATTCTGATAAGGAAACCTGGCAATCTGTGAGTTTGTACTTTGTTAAACATTGTTTTCTGTTGGTGTATTCACAGCTCAGCCTAGCAGCAACAGCAGGCTAACCCTCACCTTTACACCAAGAAACACATCGGGAAATAGGAGTGATTGGACCAGCTGATCCTCGCAGGCCGCATTCCCTGAATCCACTGGTACAAAGGGATTGAGGAATCTATTGGTTCAGAGAGATCGAAGAATCCACATCAGAGATTTTTCTTCAATGCTGTTTCTCCCTGAATCATTTTAATCTCCGCTCCCCCCCACCGTCTCCCACCGCATCCCCCACCCACGCCCACCAGACTGGAGATGGGCTATGAGGTTAACGCCTGGCAGCTTCTTAAGGAACGGGAATGGAGGACAGGAAGCGGAAACTCTCAGACTGTGGACAATTATAGACAATTGGCAACTTCACCATAGCAGTTCCTGATAGAATGCCCCACAGCCCCATTCACCATGAGATATACAGCAAGGAGCAAGTCATTGTTTCCCCATTAGAGGAAGGGCAGCACTGCCAACAGCCCATTCTGCTCCGTGGTTCAGTAATCATTGACCCACCCTATACCACATGAGGAGGTCTGCCCACTCATCGTTGATGACGTCTATCACTCCATGGAGTTTCGTTCTGAGTGCTCCATGTACTGCACCTTCTGCCCTTGCAGCTGCTACACAGGATTCTAATCACCTGAAGGAATGCTGCAGCTTTGTGGGCATTGCTCAGTCTGAGAAAGGATCTTTACTACCACAGCATGGCTCCTCACATAGCAGTGTCCATCTAGAACAGAGGGTGCCATGTAGGTTGGAGACATGGATCTGCTTCTGTGAGCACCCGTTTATAACCAAGTGATTAGCAACCCGTTGGAGCCTAATCTGTTTATTGGGGGCTCAACACTTCTACTTAATGGAGTCTTAGAAAGGTTGTCCTTGCTTTCTGTTGTTGGAAACAAGATAAGAAAATGGAACAGCAATGAGTGGCAGCAGCTGAACTGCCCACATGTTTATTATTCAATCTTAAGATGTGGGCTTCGCTGGCTGGGTCAGCATTTATTGCCCATCCCTAATTACCCTTGAGAAGGTGGTGGTGAGCTGCCTTCTTAAACCGCTGCAGTCCCTGTGGTGTCGGTACATCCACAGTGCTGTTAGGAAGGGAGTTCCAGGATTTTAACGCAGCGACAGTGAAGGAACGGCCGATATATTTCCAAGTCAGGATGGTGTGTGGCTTGGAGGGGAACTTGCAGGTGGTGGTGTCCCTGTTCGCCTGCTGTCCTTGTTTTCGAGGAGGTGGAGGTCTGTGTGAGGAAGCCCAGAGCAACAAGTCTGCCAAGGACCCTAAGTGGAGGGAAGATGGATTTGATGGAGGCGAGGGGTTTGTGGATAGTATAAGCGGCACTGTGATATGGGAATCTACATGTGTTTGATGGTCCCTGATGTAAATGACGAGTTCTCACCTTCTCTGTTGGCTGCCATTTAAAATTCTTGCTGAACATTTTGACTCATGGCCCTTGACTCTTCCACAGCTCTGCCCATTTAGTGGGACCTCCACCCATTCAGTCTCTACCACTCCCCAACAGCACTCCCATGTGAATGATACTCTCCCCACACACCTCCGCCCTGCTGCACACAACCTCCTTTCACACTCTGAGTTGGAGGATGAGGGGTGGTGTTTGGTGCAAAAATGCATGCGGTATTTTACAGGGTAATAGACGGCTAAGGGGTTCACACTGAACAAATCCCCTTCCCCTTGGTCCAGTGACTTACCACACCACAGGCCTGTGAAACCCCATTACTCATGTATAATAAACCTGGCAGCGGAGAGTGGCTGTAATGTTGGTATTTATGATTCTTTGTTAATATTTTGTTTTTGGAGCATGTTACTCTGTGACTATTTTGTACATAATAATGGGGGTGGGAGATATCTGGCCTTTTATTTTTTATTATATGAGAATTCTGAGAGGGGTCTGTTGTCAGCCTTCCTGTAAACACTACTGGATGTGATATTCTGCTCAAGACAGACCTAACTGTTTCTAAAAGAGACTTACAGCTGATGTATTAAAATGAATCTTAATGTTTTCAGATGTGGCTCTTTGTTTCTGGCAGTTATTATCTCTGAGTTATTTAAGTGCACAGGATAACAGCAAGAGACATGAGCAGCTAATCTGTGGTGTTGTTGGAGAGAGTTTGGAGAACTGTCTTGTCCTGTGAATGGCTTCATGGGATCTTTAGAGGTGTTTAAAATGATTCAGGGGTTTGACACTGTGGAACCTTCTTCTCTGGTGGAGAATCCAGAACAAAAGGGAAAAAAACTTTAAAATTACAGCTGGGCTGAACAGGGCTGATGTCAGGAAGCACTTCTTCACACAAAGGGTAGTGGAAATCTGGAACTCTTCCCCCAAAAAGGCTGCTTGCTGGGGTGTCGATTGGAACTTTCAGGATTGAGATTGATAGATTTTTGTTGGTAAGGGTGTCAAGGGATTACTGAGCAAAGGTGGCAAAATAGAGTTAAAGGACAGATCAGTTATGTAAATAAATATGTTTGTCACAGGCCTCGAGACTGTTACTCTTACTGATCAGAAATACATTTAGCCCATTAGCTGGACTCTTATTTGGTCTTGACGTTTCGAGTCCTCATGACCCTTCGACAGAACTTGAGTTCGAGTCCAGGAAAGAGCTGAAATATAAGCTGGTTTAAGGTGTGTGTGTGGGGGGCGGAGAGATAGAGAGACAGAGAGGTGGAGGGGGTTGGTGTGGTTGTAGCGACAAACAAGCAGTGATAGAAGCAGAATATCAAAAGATGTCAACAACAATAGTACAATAGAACACATAGGTGTTAAAGATAAAGTTGGTGATATTATCTAAACGAATGTGCTAATTAAGAATGGATGGTAGGGCACTCAAGGTATAGCTCTAGTGGGTTTTTTTTTTTTTATTTTATATAATGGAAATAGGTGGGAAAAGGAAAATCTTTATAATTTATTGGGAAAAAAAAGAGAAGGGGGAAACAGAAAGGGGGTGAGGATGGGGGAGGGGACTCACGACCTAAAGTTGTTGAATTCAATATTCAGTCCGGAAGGCTGTAAAGTCCCTAGTCGGAAGATGAGGTGTTGTTCCTCCAGTTTGCGTTGGGCTTCACTGGAACAATGCAGCAAGCCAAGGACAGACATGTGGGCAAGAGAGCAGGGTGGAGTGTTAAAATGGCAAGCGACAGGGAGGTTTGGGTCATTCTTGCGGACAGACCGCAGGTGTTCTGCAAAGCGGTCGCCCAGTTTACGTTTGGTCTCTCCAATGTAGAGGAGACCACATTGGGAGCAACGAATGCAGTAGACTAAGTTGGGGGAAATGCAAGTGAAATGCTGCTTCACTTGAAAGGAGTGTTTGGGTCCTTGGACGGTGAGGAGAGAGGAAGTGAAGGGGCAGGTGTTGCATCTTTTGCGTGGGCAAGGGGTTGTGCCATAGGAGGGGGTTGAGGAGTAGGGGGTGATGGAGGAGTGGACCAGGGTGTCCCGGAGGGAGCGATCCCTACGGAATGCCGATAAGGGGGGTGAAGGGAAGATGTGTTTGGTAGTGGCATCATGCTGGAGTTGGCGGAAATGGCGGAGGATGATCCTTTGAATGCGGAGGCTGGTGGGGTGATAAGTGAGGACAAGGGGGACCCTATCATGTTTCTGGGAGGGAGGAGAAGGAGTGAGGGCGGATGCGCGGGAGATGGGCCGGACACGGTTGAGGGCCCTGTCAACGACCGTGGGTGGAAAACCTCGGTTAAGGAAGAAGGAGGACATGTCAGAGGAACTGTTTTTGAATGTAGCATCATCGGAACAGATGCGACGGAGGCGAAGGAACTGAGAGAATGGGATGGAGACCACCCACGGTCGTTGACAGGGCCCTCAACCGTGTCCGGCCCATCTCCCGCGCATCCGCCCTCACTCCTTCTCCTCCCTCCCAGAAACATGATAGGGTCCCCCTTGTCCTCACTTATCACCCCACCAGCCTCCGCATTCAAAGGATCATCCTCCGCCATTTCCGCCAACTCCAGCATGATGCCACTACCAAACACATCTTCCCTTCACCCCCCTTATCGGCATTCCGTAGGGATCGCTCCCTCCGGGACACCCTGGTCCACTCCTCCATCACCCCCTACTCCTCAACCCCCTCCTATGGCACAACCCCTTGCCCACGCAAAAGATGCAACACCTGCCCCTTCACTTCCTCTCTCCTCACCGTCCAAGGACCCAAACACTCCTTTCAAGTGAAGCAGCATTTCACTTGCATTTCCCCCAACTTAGTCTACTGCATTCGTTGCTCCCAATGTGGTCTCCTCTACATTGGAGAGACCAAACGTAAACTGGGCGACCGCTTTGCAGAACACCTGCGGTCTGTCCGCAAGAATGACCCAAACCTCCCTGTCGCTTGCCATTTTAACACTCCACCCTGCTCTCTTGCCCACATGTCTGTCCTTGGCTTGCTGCATTGTTCCAGTGAAGCCCAACGCAAACTGGAGGAACAACACCTCATCTTCCGACTAGGGACTTTACAGCCTTCCGGACTGAATATTGAATTCAACAACTTTAGGTCGTGAGTCCCCTCCCCCATCCTCACCCCCTTTCTGTTTCCCCCTTCTCTTTTTTTTTCCCAATAAATTATAAAGATTTTCCTTTTCCCACCTATTTCCATTATATAAAATAAAAAAAAAAACCCACTAGAGCTATACCTTGAGTGCCCTACCATCCATTCTTAATTAGCACATTCGTTTAGATAATATCACCAACTTTATCTTTAACACCTATGTGTTCTATTGTACTATTGTTGTTGACATCTTTTGATATTCTGCTTCTATCACTGCTTGTTTGTCGCTACAACCACACCAACCCCCTCCACCTCTCTGTCTCTCTATCTCTCCGCCCCCCACACACACACCTTAAACCAGCTTATATTTCAGCTCTTTCCTGGACTCGAACTCAAGTTCTGTCGAAGGGTCATGAGGACTCGAAACGTCAACTCTTTTCTTCTCCGCCGATGCTGCCAGACCTGCTGAGTTTTTCCAGGTAATTCTGTTTTTGTTTTGGATTTCCAGCATCCGCAGTTTTTTTGTTTTTATCTTATTTGGTCTTAGCTGGATTCCTAATAATCCACACCTGGATTCCCAATTAGTCATATCTGAATTCCCATTTAACCAAATCTGGATTGTCAGTGAACCACATGTGGCAAGTAGTTAATGCATTGAACCACACTGACCCCCATACAGTGCAATCAATGGATTGCTCCTGTCTGAACCACTGTATAATGACATTTGTGTGTTTAAAGCACTTGGTTTGCTAAAGGAGCAAAAAGGAAACTTGGCGAATGTTAGAGTTCTGAAGCAAGGACAGAAAGTGCTGGAAACACAGCAGATCAAGCTACCATCATAAAGCTAAAGGACAAGTTAACATTTCAGGTCCAACCCTCCATTGGAAGTGGAACCTAATGGATAAGTAAGTGTTTCAGTGAGGTAGGAAAATAATAGAAAAAGGATGGGGAGAAACAACAGTTACTGCAATTACAGGGAAGGGGTGGGAGGGAAGGAAACTATGAGGGAGGAAATAGGTGGGAAGGAGTCGGTGGGAGGGAAAGACTGGGGTGAATGAGCTATGAACTGTTGAACGATATAAAGATTGTCTTGTTTTTCAGCTGTTTTGCAAACTTGTTTGAATTGATAACATCTATTTCATAGAGAACCAGTAGACCCATCATCTGCTTACACTCTGTTATCTCCACTAACTTAACTACCAAACCACTCACTGTTCCTGGTTTAACTGCGAAGCCCTATTAATAATTCGTGCAACTGGGCGAAGATGAGTTGCTGCAGCACGGCTCAGATCACAATTTCAGCAGATTCCCGATATCGAGAGCAGGCCTGAGTCCCATCCATTCAACCCGTTGTATGGTGAGGGGGACACAGTCCACGGTGAGTACAGTTCAAATTTGGGCTAGATCAGTCAGGTTTCAGGGATAGAACCTTTGTATCTGAGTCAGGAGCTCGTGGGTTTAAGTCCTCCTCCAGAGATATGAGAAAGCAGTCACATTCTTAGGTTAGGAAGTTGTACAGGTGTGGTTAGTGGTCATGGACAGGAGGGTGTGACTGCAATCAGGCAGGTAAAGGAACCCTAAATGTAGTGCTGGGGGAGCCTCAGCCTTTACTCTTGTCCAATTGGGTATGAGGTTCTTACTGCCTTGGTGGATGAAGGCAAACTCTGCAGGCTGGTGAACAAACAGACCATGGCCAATTGGGACAGGAGGCCATTCAGATGGAGTGTGTGAAAAGGAATGTAGTAGTAGTAGCAGTGGGGGGACATTGTAGTCGGGATAGATGCAATTGTCTGTAGTCGCAGCCAGAGCAGGTTCAAGTGCCCAAAAGGTCTTTCCGGCTCCTATTTCTTATACGTTTATGTTCATCCCCATAATGCAGGCCTTGGAGCAGTACTAAGGGAGCGCTACGTTGTCGTGGGTCAGTACAGGGAGAGTGCTACACTGTTGGAGGGTTAGTACTAAAGGAGGGGTAGCTGAACTGCAGGAGGGACAGTACTAAGGGAATGCTGCACTGTCGGAGGGTCAGTACTGCCACACTGTTGGAGGGTCGGTATTGAGGGATTGCTACCCTATCGAAGGGTAAGTACTGAGGGAATGCTGCACTGTCAAAGGGTCAGCAGTGAGGGAGTGCTGCATTGACAGAGGGTAAGTGCTGAGGGAGTGCTACACTGTCGGAGAGTCAGTACTGAGGGAGTGCTGCACTGTCAGAGGGTCAGTACTGAGGGAGTGCTGCGCTGGGAGAGGTGCTATTTTTTGAATGGGATGTTAAACTGAAGCCTGGTCTGCCTCAAATGGATGTAGCCACTATTTTGAACAAGAGGATGGGAGTTCTTTCCGGTTTCCTCAACAATATTTATCCCCCGGCCAGCATCACCAAAGCAGATTATCTGGTTGTTATCATCCGCTGTCTGAGGAAGCTTGCTGTGTGTAAATAGGCTGCCCTGTTTCCTACATTACAACAGTAACTGTACTTTGAGAAGTACCTCCTTGGCTGTAAAGCACTTTGGGAAACTCTGAAGCCATGAAAGGTGCTGGATAAATGCAAATCTTATTTTCTTCCACATCAGCTTGTGAAGCCTTACTCAATGAATCTAATTATCCCTGGACCCTATGTCCCTTCGTGCTGTATAATTGCACCGTGTGACTCATGTTCAGGTACAAATTTCCCCCCCACCCTCTTCAACTTCCTTTCTTTCTCACTTTTAATGAAGTCAGCCAAACAAAGTGAGGATGAAAATTAATCCAAGTTACACTTTATTCACAGCTAGTTCACATACAACAAACCTGTTTTTTAAAAAAAAAAGTTGATTCATTAATGGAAAAATGTACTAAAAATAAATTACAGGTAGAATGTGCAAACTTCCGTAGAACTGCACACACCTGAGAGTGACAGGCTGTAAGCCAATCAGGAGCCCTGTCCTACATTGTCACACAGTCAGATTAAAATGAGGCAAGGTTTCTCAATTCACTGCAAAGCAGTCGTCAATCTTGATTAACTGTACAGATTTGTGTTCTTATTATTCCTATTTATACACATACATTTACTGAATACAGTTAATCATCCACAGAAATGCACCATTGTTAAATCCCCTCTCCCATCCCCACACCAAACCTATCACCATTATCTCTCAAACTGCTCATTTTGCTGTCACCCAGTGAAGCTAACCCAAAGCTGTGAGAAATCACCCAGCTCTGACCAGCTTTAAAGACATCTCAACCACCAGTCTAAACATTCATTGGCTCACTGGCTGCAACGTGTGTGTAATCTACAGGATTCACTGCAGCAACTCCCACCTAGAAGGACAAGGACACCACCTGCAAGTTCCCTGCCAAGCCACACACCATCCTGACTTGGAACTATGCGTTCCTTCACTGTCGCTGGGTCAAAATCCTGGAACTCCCTCCCTAACAGCGTTGTTGGTGTACCTATACCACATAGTCTGCAGTAGTTCAAGGCAGTGGTTCTCCACACCTTATGGGTAATAAATGCTGGCCTTGCCAATGAAGCCTACATCCTGAGAATGAATAAATTTTAAGACAGGTTTACCAAGTACAGGTAATTGGGGATTAAGATTATGTTAATTGCTATTTTACCTTAAACCCATATTTTTAATTCTAGAATTAATTTAATGCATTTCCTATTTTTTTTAAATGCTTTCATGGCTCAGTTAATACCTTCCTCTCTGAATCAGGTGGTTGTAGATTCAAACCCCAATCTCGGACTTGAGCACATAATCTAAGGCAATCACAAGAGAGTCCGACATTGTTGATGATATCTTGCAGGTGAGATATTAAAATGAGATCCTGCCTCCAGCTCAGAATCCTGCAGCATAAGTGAAAGTGCAGGCAGTGCTGCTGTTTGTGGAATCCTGCTGTGCATGATTTGTCTGCCACGTTTGTCTACAGAACAATCGTTACTACACTTAGAGTAATCATTGATGTGGAACACATTGTGAAGCTCTGAAAGTGTGATAAGGCACTAATAAATTCACCTTTTACTGTTTGAAATGAAACATACCAGTATTGAGGTTTACACTGCCAGTTCCATCGCACTGTGCACTGCACCTGAAACCTGACTATTCATTCTTTTCCACGGATGCAACTTTGTAAAGTGTGCTGCACAGTTAGCGCATGTGACCGAGTGCGGCATTAAGGAGCCTGAGCAACATTGAAGTCGATGGGAATCAGGGGAAAACCTTCCACTAGTTGGAGTCATAACTAGCACAAAGGAAGATGGTTGTATTTGTTGGAGTCCAATCATCTCAGTCCCAGGACATTTCAGCAGAAGTTCCCCAGGGTAATGTCCAAACCCAACCACCTTCAGCTGTTTCATCAATGACCTGCCCTCTAACATAAGGTCAAAAGAAGGGATGTTTGCCGATGATTGTGCAAAGTCCAGTAGCAAATCCTTAGATATTGAAGCAGTCAGTGCCTGCATGCAACAAGACCTGGACAACATTTAGGCTAGGGCTGATGAGCAGGGTCAGAGGTGGAGTTATAATTACCCTACCAAATCAGAGAGAATTGTTAATAATACCAGGAACCATATTGAAAGTTCCTACTGCCACAGGTCTTTCATCTGGTAAAGGACATTTAAACTGGTTATTACTCAGGACTGTGTTCAGCATGCAACACAGAGTCAGGCACACGTCCTGGACTGTAAAGAAGCTGGGCGATGATTTCTGAGGTGTACAGTTCTGATAACTGCATAGTGGCACTATTACTTTCCCACAATAAGAACAAATGTTTGAAGTTTCCTGGAGGCCTTCCCAATCAGACAGTGTACTTTTGGCAAACATTAGCTGAAACTGGTTACATGTCTATCTGAGAACCAATAAGGAAATTCTGGCAAACCTCACTTGCCCTGTTCTAAAATGTCAGCTGGTGCTGACCCAGGTGCAACTAGACCCACACAGGCTATACAACAACAGACAGAAGTGAATCATTCCTTTTTACCTGCCATGTACTGTGCTTGTACAGGAGTTCAAACTGAGACACACACGATCTATACAGAACCAGGTGAGGTGCGAGTGACTGCCCTTGACATCAAGGCAGCATTTGACCGAGTGTGGCATCAAGGAGCCCCAGCAAAACTAGAGTTAATGGGAATCAGGAGGAAAATTCTCCGCTGGTTGGAGTCATACCTAGCACAAAGGAAGATGGTTGTGGTTGTTGGAGGTCAATCATCTCAGCTCCAGGACATCACTGCAGGAGTTCCTCAGGGTAGTGTCCTCGGCCCAACCATCTTCAGCTGCTTCATCAATGACCTTCCTTCCACCATAAGGTCAGAAGTGGGGATTTTTGATGATGATTGCACAGTGTTCAGTACCATTAACAACTCCTAAAATACTGAGACAGTCTACGTCCATATACAGCAAGACCTGACATGACATGATATTTGCACCACACAAATGTCAGGGAATGAACATCTCCGATAAGAGAGAATCTAAGCATCTCCCCATGATGTTCAAAAGCATTATCATCACTGAATAACCGACCATCAACATGATCAGTAACTTAACTGGACTAGCCATATAAATAGTGTGGCTACAAGAACAGAACTGGGAATTCTGCAGTGAATAACTCATCTCCTGACTCCCCAAAGCCTGTCCACCATCTAGAAGGCAAAAAGTCAGCAGTGTGATGGAATACTCCCCATTTGCTTAGGTGATTGTAGCTCCAACAACACTCAAGAAGCTCAACACCATCCAGTACAAAGCAGCCCACTTGATCTGCACCCCATCCACCAACTTAAACATTGACTCCCTCCCCCGCCGACTTGAGAAGGCAGCCCACTGCCACCTTCTCGAGGCCAATTAGGGATGATCAAAAAATTCCGTCCTTGCAAGAGACGCCCAAATCCCACGAAACAGGAAAAAAAAAAGTCCTCCTTTGCCAGCTGTATACTGTACAGAAGCTGACAGAGAGACACACCCAGGTCGTAGTGCCAGTCCAGGTTGATGTAAACAAAGATCTGGAGTGCAGAAGAAGTAGGAAGTGGAGGAGAGACCCGGGGGAAGGAGCAAAGAGAAGAGCAGGAACAGGGAGAGGGAAGCAGATATCAGATACCAGGGAAGCAGGGAGGAGAGCAGGAATAACAGGAAGAGATGGAAGCATTGAACAAATGTCAGGAAATTAGGGATGTGGGGACCTGGTATCTCTAAAAATTAGGGATCTTGGAGTGGAAAGAAGTGTGATGCTTGGACATGTACTGAGAGTTAAAAAAAAATCAGTCACTAAATTAAAAAATGGGAATTATAAATTAAATATTCCTGGAAAATCCCTTGAATAAAGATTTACCACAATGTAAACATCAACGTTAGACTGAGATATAGTAGCCCTTTCCAGCTGTACAATATTACAACAGGTTACATCAGAAATGGACTTCACATCAGTCATGCTCTGACCTTGTGCTGTGAGCAGGATCCTTTTATGCCAGAGTTATTAGGGGAAACTAAGGACTGCACAGACAAAATCTTAAATGTTCAGAAAACTAAACGTGTGCACCTTGAATTTCTGCCATGCACTTGCATGGGCAAGGCTCTCCAATAGGTAGCATAAATATTTTCAAACCATCACCCATAGACATCATGACTGACATACTGACCCAAAGATACCAAGAGTTTGTTAACTAATGCATACAATCCCACAGAATTCAGCATCAACAACAGTCCATCACAGATAAGTAAGTACCTGTCAGCGAAGGAGAATCTCTATGGGTGTATCTATCAGTGATGAGGTATCCATGGGTAAGTGTCTATCAGTGGTAAAGTCTCTGTGGGTCAGTGTCTATCAGTGATGGAGAGTCTCTGTGGGTCAGTGTCTATCAGTGACGGAGAGTCTCTGTGGGTCAGTGTCTATCAGTGACGGGGAGTCTCTGTGGGTCAGTGTCGATCAGTGATGGGGAGTCTCTGTGGGTCAGTGTCTATCAGTGATGGGGAGTCTCTGTGGGTCAGTGTCTATCAGTGATGGGGAGTCTCTGTGGGTCAGTGTCTATCAGTGATGGGGAGTCTCTGTGGGTCAGTGTCTATCAGTGACGGGGAGGCTCTGTGGGTCAGTGTCTATCATTGACGGGGAGTCTCTGTGGGTCAGTGTCTATCAGTGATGGGGAGTCTCTGTGGGTCAGTGTCTATCAGTGATGGGGAGTCTCTGTGGGTCAGTGTCTATCAGTGACGGGGAGTCTCTGTGGGTCAGTGTCTATCAGTGATGGTGAGTCTCTGTGGGTCAGTGTCTATCAGTGACGGGGAGTCTCTGTGGGTCAGTGTCTATCAGTGACGGGGAGTCTCTGTGGGTCAGTGTCTCAGTGACAGGAAGTCTCGATGGGTCAGTGTCTATCAGTGACAGGAAGTCTCGATGGGTCAGTGTCTATCAGTGATGGGGAGTCTCGATGGGTCAGTGTCTATCAGTGACGGGGAGTCTCTGTGGGTCAGTGTCTATCAGTGACGGGGAGTCTCTGTGGGTCAGTGTCTATCAGTGACGGGGAGTCTCTGTGGGTCAGTGTCTATCAGTGACGGGGAGTCTCTGTGGGTCAGTGTCTATCAGTGACGGGGAGTCTCGATGGGTCAGTGTCTATCAGTGATGGGGAGTCTCGATGGGTCAGTGTCTATCAGTGACGGGAAGTCTCGATGGGTCAGTGTCTATCAGTGACGGGGAGTCTCTGTGGGTCAGTGTCTATCAGTGACAGGGTGTCTGTGGGTCAGTGTCTATCAGTGACGGGGAGTCTCTGGGTCAGTGTCTATCAGTGACGGGGAGTCTCTGTGGGTCAGTGTCTATCAGTGATGGGGTGTCTCTGTGGGTCAGTGTCTATCAGTGACGGGGAGTCTCTGTGGGTCAGTGTCTATCAGTGACGGGGAGTCTCTGGGTCAGTGTCTATCAGTGACGGGGAGTCTCTGTGGGTCAGTGTCTATCGGTGACGGGGAATCTCTGTGGGTCAGTGTCTATCAGTGATGGGGAGTCTCTGTGGGTCAGTGTCTATCAGTGACGGAGAGTCTCGATGGGTCAGTGTCTATCAGTGATGGGGAGTCTCTGTGGGTCAGTGTCTATCAGTGATGGGGTGTCTCTGTGGGTCAGTGTCTATCATTGACGGGGAGTCTCTGTGGGTCAGTGTCTATCAGTGACGGGGAGTCTCTGTGGGTCAGCGTCTATCAGTGACGGGGTGTCTCTGTGGGTCAGTGTCGATCAGTGACGGGGTGTCTCTGTGGGTCAGTGTCTATCAGTGATGGGGTGTCTCTGTGGGTCAGTGTTTATCATTGATGGGAGTTTCTGTGGGTCAGTGTCTATCAGTGATGGGAGTCTCTGTGGGTGAGTGTCGATCAGTGATGGGAGTCTCTGTGGGTCAGTGTCGATCAGTGACGGGGTGTCTCTGTGGGTCAATGTCAATCAGTGATGGGTGTCTCTGTGGGTAAGTGTCTATCAGTGATGGGGAGTTTCTGTGGATCAGTGTCTATCAGAGATGCTGTTTACTTATAGCATTAGCTTCTAATTGACATGTTTATTGTGGATCTTTTAACTCGATTTACCCTTCGTCTGTGCAGTACTCATCTATTCTTTCACCAACTCAATATCAAGGGTTGTGAAAGAAACCGAAATGAGATTACTGAGTAGTTGTATTAAAGCTTGAGTGAAGTGAAGGTACATGGAGTTCTGATTCACTGATTTAAAAGTTACAGTCCTGCTAGTGTTAGAGGAAAAAGAACATCAACTTTGACCTGAAAGTAAAGCTTGTTTTTAAACAGAATGTTCTGGCAAGATCTGGAATTATTTCTGAGCAACTTTCTTTGCTTGCTGATCAACTCTTTCGACCTTTATGTTCCCTGCCACCTTCTTACACTTATGGAGTCCTGAATACTGGAGCATGGAGTAGATTGAAATTCTTGGAAGCTCCGAGAATGCATGGCACTATGGCTATTTCTGTTAGTATAACTTCCATCTTGTTCAGTGTGTTCTCTGACCTGCCGAAGCCTTATTGGCCACTCACAAAGCCACTAGTGTTTCTATTATTGTGCAGCGATGCCTTCAAATCCACAATTGGGAAAATTAGCTTTCGCTGGCTAATTGCTAACCAGGAAATTTAAAACATGACCTTGACCCCCACCCCCCCCACCACCTCCCTCTCCCATTCCCAACACTGCGCACAGCGCAAAAAGAAATTACAATTAAAGTCATTTGAATTCACTTAGAATTCTGCATATCCACTGGCCTTGTCCCTCATGATGTGAACCATCTTCAGCCTCATCACTAGGCTTGTGTGTGCTTACAGTTAATAAATCCATAAGGAAGACACAGTCAGCCCAAACAACCGTGAGCATAGTCTCCAATAGGACCAATGATTAAATCCATTCCACTCCATTTTGTTTTGATTCATATTTTGGATTTTTTTCTAATATTTTCCCCATTTTTTTGTAAATCTTTGTAACTCCTCTCTTGCTAGTCTGTTCTGTAAGACCAGGGATTATCGACCAGAGTGCCAACAGTAGGTCATGTTCAGTCAGCTGTTTAGGGTCTCAAGATCTGCCCTTCGCACATACAATAACCTTACATACCTCACATATCTCTCTCACACACACACACACACACACACACACACACACAGTCCTTTTACACATGCACACATATACCTCACACACAAACATGCAAACCTCACATGCACGGACATATGATGAGAGGGATCTCAACTACATTTACAGGACTTGACAATCATGTTGGACAGCTGTTCCACTTTGGGTGTTCGGCCGACATAGTACAGGATAGTCAGAGGCTCGAGGTCCTGAGGAGCACAGCACGGAGTCGCTGAGGCCTCTGGATTTAATGTGTTATACAATCCCAGCACCTACAATGGAGAAGAAACAATAAGAAATAGAGCCAAACAGCCCATTTAACTATCTCTCCAACTCACGCAGTCCATATCCCACTCACCCGAGCCCGCATCCCATTCACCGAGCCCGTATCCCGCTCACCCATACAAACATACAAAATAGGAACAGAAGTAGGCCATTCGACCCCTCAAGCCTGCTCTGCTATTCGATAAGATCATGGCTGATCTGTTTGCGTTTTGAATTCCACACTCCCATCTATCCCCGATAGATTCTTGTTAGGCAAGAGAATCAAAAGCTATCTACCTCCGCCTTAAAAATATTCAGTGACCCCGCCTCCACCACTTTCTAAGGCAGAGTTTCAAAGTCACACAACCCTCGGAGAGAAAAAATTCTCCTCATCTCTGTCCTAAAAGTGCAACCCCTAGATCTGGACTCACTCACGAAGGGAAACATCCTTTCCACCTGCACCTTGTCAATGTAGGATCATATATACTTTAATCATATCACCCCTCACTCTTCTAAACTCCAGTGGAGACAAGCCCAGTCTGTCTAACCTTTTCTCATAAGACAACCCACTCATTCCAGGTGTCAATCTATTAAACTTCCTTTGAACCACCTCCAACGCATTTACATCCTTCCTTAAATAAGGAGACTAAAACTGCCCACAGTATTCGAGATGCAGTCTCACCAATGCCCTGTATAATTGAAGCATAACATCCTTACTTTTATGTTCAATTCCTCTCGTAATAAAGGATAGTATTCTATTAGTCTTCTTGATTACATGCCGTACCTGCATACTAACTTTTTGTGACTTGTACTGGGACACCTAGGTCCCCCTGTAGCTCAGAATTCTGCAGCCATTCTCTGTTTAAGTAATATTCTGCTTATTTATTCTTCCCACCAACTTTACATTTTCCAACATTATATTCCATCTGCTATATTTTTGTCCACTCACTCAACCTACGAACATACGAATTAGGAGCAGGAGTTAGGCCACTCGGCCCCTCGAGCCTGCTCCACCATTCAATAAGATCATGGCTGATCTGAATGTAACCTCAACCCCACATTCCTGCCCACCCCCGATAACCTTTCACCCTCTTGTTAATCCAGCTCTGCCTTAAAAATATTCAAAGACTCTGCTTCCACCGCCTTTTGAGGAAGAGAGTTCCAAAGACTCGCAAACCTCTGAGAGAAAGAATTTCTTCTCATCTGTCTTAAATGAGCGACCCCTTATTTTTAAACAGTGACCCCTCCCACAAGAGGAAACATCCTCTCTGCATCCACTCTGTCAAGACCCCTCAGAATCTTAAAGGTTTCAATCAAGTCGCCTGTTACTCTTCTAAATTCCAGTGGATGCAATCCCAACCTGTCCAACCTTTCCTCATAACACAACCCACCCATTCCTGGTATTAGTCTGGTAAACCTCTGAACTGTTTCTAACACATTTACATCTTTCTTTAAATAAGGAGACCAGTGCTGTACACAGTACTCCAGATAGGGATCATAATATGGTAGAATTTAGCATTCAGTTTGAGAATAAGAAACTTGGGTCGGAAACAACTGTGCTAAACTTAAAATAAGGGTAATTACAAAGGAACGAGGGCAGAGTTGGCTGAAGTGAACTGGGAAAGGAGTTTAGCAGAAAAGACAGTTGATGAACGATGGCAGACGGTTAAGAGAATAGTTCATGACTCTCAACAAAGATATATCCCAGTGAGGAGAAAAGATTCAAGGAAGGGGATAAACCAACCATGGTTAACCAAGGAAGTTAAGGACAGTATCAAATTGAAAGAAAAAACATACAATGTGGCAAAGATTAGTGGTAAGCCAGAGGATTGGGAAAGTTTTAAAAACCAATAAAAGATGATCAAAAAATAAATAAAGAGGGGGAAAATAAACTTTGAGGATAAACTAGCAAGTAACATAAAAATGGACAGTAAGAGCTTCTTTAAATATGTAAAAAGGAAGAGAGAGGCCAAAGTGAACATAGGCCCCTTAGAGAATGAAGCTGGGGAAATAATAATGGAGAACCAGGAAATGGCAGAGGAGTTGAATAAATACTTTGCTTCAGTTTTCACGGTAGCAGATATTGACAGCATTCCAAAAATACTAGATAATCAAGGAGCAAAAGGAAGGAGGAAATAAATACAATAACCATCACTAGAGAAAAAGTACTAGGGAAACTAATGGGGCTAAAGGCCAAAAAGTCCCCTGGACTTGATGGGTTGCATCCTAGGATATTAAAGGAAGTAGCTACAGAGATAGTGGGTGTACGAGTTGTAATCTTCCAAGAATCCTTAGATTCTCTGGAAAAGTTCCAGAGGGTTAGAGAACAGCCAATGTAACATCCTTATTCAAAAAAGGAGGAAGACAAAAAACAGCTAACAATAGGCCAGTTAGCTTAACGTCTGCTATTGGGAAAATGTTAGAGGCTTCATGAAGGGGAAATCATGCCTAACAAATTTATTAGAATTCTTTGAGGAGGTAACAAGCAGGATTGATAAAGGGGAACCAGTAGATGTAATATATTTGGATTTCCAAAAGATGTTTGATAAGGTACCACACGTAAGGCTACTTAATAAGCTAACAGCCCATGGCGTTGGGGGTAGTATATTAGCATAGATAGAGGACTAGCTCACTAATAGAAGACAGAGTGTTGAGATAAGGGGGAGATTTTCAGGATGGCAACCTGTAACTAGTGCAGTGCCACAGGGCTCAGCACTGGGGCCATAATTATTGACAATATTAATGACTTAGATGAGGGAAATGAATGTATTATCGCCATGTTTGTGGATGACACAAAAATAGGTGGGAAGGCAAGTGGTGAGGGTGACACAAGGAATCTACAGAGGGATATAGACAGGTTAAGGGAGTGGGCAAAAATTGGCAGATGGAATATAATGTGGGAAAATGTGAGGCTATGCACTTTGGCAGGAAGAATAGAGGAGCTGAATATTATTTAAATGGTGAAAAACTGCAGAAAGCTGCAGCACAGAGTCCTGGTGCATAAATGCCAAAAAGCTAACATACAAGTTCAACAGATAATAGGAAAGGCAAATGGAATGTTGGCTTTTATTTCAAAGGGAATGGAGTATAAAAGTAGGGAAGTCTTGCTAAAACTATACAAGGCACTAGTTGGACCACACCTAGAATACTCAGAAGAGTGTCCTGCAGACAGCATCATGGTGAAGCAGTCTGGGAAGAGTGTCCTGCTGTCAGTTCTTGTTGAAAATAACAAGAGTGACATCACAAGACAGCGCAAGAGAGCGGCGGAGAGATCAGAGCCAGCGCAAGTGTGGGGAAGCTTCAAAAAGTGACGTCAGCACAAAGGTGAGAGCTGATTAGTGAGTAGTGGGTACGTGTTTTTCTCCAGTTTAAAATAGATTAAGCTAAGAAAAAGTAAGAGTTCTAGTTTTTATTTAAAGTACATAAATAATTTGACCCTTTTTTTTACTGTATTTAACTTAAAGGTTTCAACTAGAGGCATGGCAGGGCAGCTCAGTCCCGTGTTATGTGCCGCCTGCAACATGTGGGAAGTCCTAGTCGCTACTTGGGCTCTGACCGACCACGTGTGCAGGAAGTGCCACCAGCTGCAGCTACTTGAGCTCTGAGTTTTGGAGCCTGAGCAGCAGCTGGAGACACTGAGGTACATCCACGAGGCTGAGAGTTTCGTGGATAGCACATTTTTAGACGTGGTCACCCCACAGCTTACAGAATTGCAGACAGAGAGGGAATGGGTGACCATCAGTCAGAAGAAAGGTGTCAGGCAGGTAGTCAGGAAATCCCCAGGCTGCGTCTCATTCGAGAACCGTTTTTCTGTGTTGGAAAACGGTGAGTGTGATGGTTCCTCTGGGGAGTGCAGCCACGCTCATTGCACTGTGAGTGGCTCAGCTGCACAGGGCGGGGAGGAAAAAGAGGGGAAGAGCAATAGTGGTAGGAGACTCGATAGTAAGGGGAACAGACAGGCACTTCTGCAGCCGTAAATGTGACTCCAGGATGGTGTGTTGTCTCCCTGATGCCAGGATCAAGGGTGCCACTGAACAGCTGCAGGGTATTCTAAAGGGGGAGGGCAAACAGACAGAGATCATGGTACATATTGGTACCAACCACATAGGTAGAAAGAGGAATGAGGACCTGCAAGCAGAATTTAGGAGGCAGATTAAAAAACAGGACCTCAAAGGTAGTAATCTCGATTACTTCCAGTATCACATGCTGGTGAGTATAGTAATAGGAGGTTAGTCCAGATGAATGTGTGGCTGGAGAGATGATGCTGGAGGGAGGGCTTTAGATTTCTGGGACATTGGGACCATTTCTGGGGGCAGTGGGACATCTACAAGGTGAATGGGCTGCACCTGAACTGGAGTGGGACCAACATCCTTGCGGGGAGGTTTGCTAGTGCTGTTGGGGAGGGTTCAAACTAACTTGACAGGGGGATGGGATCCTGAGAGGGAGTTTAGCAGGGGGAGATGCACAGCCAAAATTAGAAGAGAGAGCAAGTGAGTCTGGAAGGCATAGAAATTATAGGCCAGTTAAGGCACAAGGGAGTTTGGCAAGGTTGGATGGTATTTATTTTAATGCAAGGAGTCTGACGAATGAGGCAGATGAGTTGAGGGCACAAATTAACACATGGAAGTATGATGTCATTGCTGTCACAGAGACATGGTTGAGAGAGGGGCAGGATTGACAGCTCAATATTCCAGGATATAAGGTCTTCAGGCAAGACAGGGAAGGAGGTAAAAGAGGACGGGGTATTGCAATATTGATCAAGGAATCAATTACAGCAGTAAGGAGAGATGACATCTTAGACGGCTCCTCAAATGAAGCCATATGGGTAGAACTGAAAAACAAAAAAGGAGCAATAACATTGCTGGGAGTGTACTATAGGCCCCCAAACAGTCAGAGAGAAATGGAAGAGCAGATATGTAGGCAAATTTCAGAGAAGTATAAAAATAACAGGGTAGTAATAGTGGGGGATTTCAACTTCCCCAACATTAACTGGGTTAGTCATAGTGTGACAGGGTTAGAGGGAGCAGAATTCTTAAAATGCATCCAGGAGAGCTTTTTAAGCCAGTACGTAGAAGGTCCTACAAGAGAGGGGGCGGTCCTGGACTTAATTTCAGGGAATGAAGCCAGGAAACTGGTAGAGGTATCAGTGGGGGAGCATTTTGCAGATAGTGATCATAACTCCGTTAGATTCAAGGTTGTTATGGAAAAGGACAAAGATGGGCCAGAAATCAGAGTTCTAAATTGGGGGAAGGTTGATTTTAATAAGATCAGATATGATTTGGCTAGAGTGGCCTGGGAGCAGCTACTTTTAGGTAAATCTGTGTCAGGACAGTGGGACTCATTCAAGAAGAAAATAGGGAGAGTACAGGGCCAACATATTCCAGTAAGATAAAGGGTGGGACCAACAAATCCAGGGAACCCTGGATGTTGAGGAATATACAGGATTGGATTAAGAGAAAAAGAGAGGCTTATGGCAGATATCAAGGGCTCAAAACAGCGGAAGCCCTAGAGGAGTATAGAATGTGTAGGGGGGAACTTAAAAAGGAAATTAGGAGAGCAAAAAGGGGGCATGAAAAAACATTGGCAGGTAAAATAAAGGAAAATCCAAAGTTATTTTACAAGTACATTAAGTGTTAGAGGATAACTAGGGAAAGAGTGGGGCCCATTAAGGACCATAGTGGTAATTTGTGTGTGGAGCCAGAAGACATAGGTAGGGTTCTAAATAAGTACTTTGCGTTGGTGTTCACAAGTGAGAGGGCCGACATGGGTATGGAAATCAGGCAGAAGGACTGTGATATAATTAAAGAAATTAGTATAGAAAGGAAGGAGGTTCTAAGTGATCTGGCAGGCTTAAAGTAGATAAATCTCCAGGCCCGGATGAAATGTATCCCAGGCTGTTGACTAAGGCAAGGGAGGAAATAGCAGGGGCGCTGGCGATAATTTTCAATATCTCTCTGGTCACAGGAGAGGTGCCAGAGGACTGGAGGACAGCCAGTGTGATACTGTTATTCAAGAAGGGAGGAAGGGATAAACCAGGGAACTACAGGCCAGTCAGTCTAGCCTCAGTGGTGGGGAAACTATTGGAAACAATTCTGAGGGACAGAGTTAATCTACTCTTGGAGAAGCAGGGATTAATCAAGGACAGTCAGCATGGTTTTGTTAAGGGGAGGTCATGTCTGACCAATTTGAATTTTTCGAAGACGTGAGCATGTATGTAGATGAGGGCAATGCATTTGACATAGTCTACTTGGACTTCAGCAAGGCTTTTGATAAGGTCCCGCATGTGAGACTGATAATGAAGGTAAGAGCCCATGGGATCCAAGGCAATTTGACAAATTTGATCCAGAATTGGCTGAGTGGTAGGAAGCAGAGGATGATGGTCGAGGGGTGTTTTTGTGACTGGATGCCTGTGTCCAGTGGGGTTCCACAGGGATCATTGTTGGGTCCCTTGCTGTTTGTGGTATATATAAACGATTTAGACTTGAATGTAGGAGGGTTGATCAGTAAGTTCATGGATAACACAAAAATTGGTGGGGTGGTAAATAGTGAGGAGGATAGCCTTGGATTACAGGAGGATACAGACGGCTGGTCAGACGGGCTGATCAGTGGCAAATGGAATTTAATCCGGATAAGTGTGAGGTGATGCACTTGGGCAGGACAAACAAGGCACAGGAATACACGATGAATGGTAAGACCGTGGGAAGTATCGAGGATCAGAGGGACCTTGGTGTGCATGTCCACCGGTCCCTTAAGGTAGCAGGACAGTTAGATAAGGTGGTTAAGAAGGTATATGGGATACTTGCCTTTATTAGCTGAGGCATAGAATATAACAGCAGGGAGGTTATACTGGAACTGTACAAAACGCTGGTTAGGCCACAGCTAGAGTACTGTGTGCAGTTCTGGAATCTGCATTATAGGAAGGATGTGATTGCACTAGAGACAGTGCAGAGGAGATTTACCAGGATGTTGCCTGGGCTGGAGAATTTAAGTTATGAGGAGAGATTGGATAGACTGGGGTTATTTTTTCCCTGGAGCAGAGGAGATTGAGGGGGGACATGATTGAGGTGTATAAAATTATGAGGGTCATAGATAGTGTAGACAGGAATGAACATTTCCCCTTGGTGGAGGGATCAATAACCAGGGGGCATAGATTTAAGGTAAGGGGCAGGAGGTTTAGAGAGGATGTGAGGAAGAATTTTTTCACCCAGAGGGTGGTGGGAATCTGGAACTCACTGCCTGAAAGGGTGGTAGAGGCAGAAACCCTCATAACATTTAAGAAGTATTTGGATGTGCACCTGCGATGTCATGGCGTACAGGGCTATGGGACTAGTGCTGGAAAATGGGATTAGAGTAGTTTGGAACTTTTTTTTCCGGCACAGACTCGATGGGCCGAGGGCCTTTTCCTGTGCTGTGGACCTCTATGACTCTATGGTCAGGATTTTCCCCCCATCGGAGGCGAAATTGAAGGGTGGGCGCGCACAGGCCAATTAAGGCCCGCCCAGCGTGACATCCGCAGGGAAGCGCTATGCACTCCATGTGCAGGCAGGGGGGAATTCCTAAAATCGCATGAAAGAGCGCACTCGTCTCCCTGAGGCTAAGTGCTGCCTCAGGGAGATCGGCTGTTCTGTGACAGAAATTAAAAATAGAAAAATAAAATTCCTGACATGTCCCCTCATGTGACACTCCTGCCCCTTACCTTAAATCTATGCCCCCTGGTCATGTGACTTTTGTAAAAATTATGGGCAGGTCCCAACTCATGTGACACCAACCCACCAACAGGAATATCCTGCCCTATGACTCTAATACCGTGAACAATTTTGGTCCCCTTATCTAAGGAAAGATATACTGACACTGGAGGCAGTCCAGAGAAGGTTCACTAGGTTCATCCTGGGTATGGAGGGATTTTCTTATGAGAG
Source organism: Carcharodon carcharias (assembly GCF_017639515.1). Classification (NCBI taxonomy): domain Eukaryota; kingdom Metazoa; phylum Chordata; class Chondrichthyes; order Lamniformes; family Lamnidae; genus Carcharodon; species Carcharodon carcharias. Next base: position 112,447,448 of record NC_054486.1, read on the forward strand.
GTTGAGTGGGTTGGGCCTGTACTCATTGGAATTTAGAAGAATGAGAGGCGACCTTATTGAAACATATAAGATTCTTAGGGGGCTTGACAGGGTAGATGCTGAGAGGTTGTTTCCCCTTGTGGGAGAGTCTAGGGCCAGAGTAAAGGGGCGCCCATTTGAAACAGAGTGAGGAGGAATTTCTTCTCTCAGAGGGTAGTGAGTCTATGGAATTCTTTACTGCAGAGGGCTGTAGAGGCTGGATCATTAAATATATTCAAGGCTGAGATAGGCAGATTTTTAATCAGTAAGGGAATCAAAGGTTACAGGGAAAAGGCAGGAAAGTAGAGTTGAGGATTTTCAGATCAGCCATGATCTCATTGAATGGGGGAGCAGACTCAATGGGCCGAATGGCCTACTTCTGCTCCTACATCTTATGGTCTTATGGTGGTCTTACCATTGCCCTGTATGACTGAAGCAAAACCTCCCTATTTTTGTAATCAATTCCCTTCACAATAAATGATAACATTCTCTTAGCTTTCCTAATTACCTGCTGTACCTGCATGCTAGCCTTCTGTGATTCATGCACTAGGACACCCAGATCCCTCTGAAACTCAGAGCTCTGCAATCTCTCACCATTGAAATAATAAGCTTTTTTATTCTTGCTGTCAAAAAGAACGTTTTCACATTTTCCCACATTATTCTCCATTTGCCAGATCTTTGCCCACTCACTTAACCTATCTGTGTCACTCTGTAGCCTCCTTACCTCCTCTTCACAATTACTTTCCTACCCATCTTTGTGTCAACAGCAAGTTTAGCTACCATTCCTTCAGTCATTTCATGAAGTCATTTATATAAATTGTAAAAAGTTGAGGCCCCAGCACTGATCCCTGTGGCACACCACTCGCCACATCCTGCCAACAGAAAAAGACCCATTTATGCCAACTCTCTGTTTCCTGTTAGCCAGCCAATCTTCTATCCATGCTAGCACATCATCTCCTACACCATGAGCTTTTATTTTCCGTTTAAAGCTTTGATGTGGCACTTTGTCAAATGCCTTCTGGAAATTCAAGTACAGCACATCTACAGGCTCCCCTTTAACCACTGCACATGTCAGCCCTTCAAAGAACCCCATTAAATTGGTTAAACACGATTTCCCTTTCACAAAACCATGCTGACTTTTCCCGATTACCTTGACTTTCTCTAAGCACCCAGCTATAATCTGTTTAATGATCGATTCTAACACCTTCCCCACAACAGACATCAGGCTAACTGGCCTATAGTTTCCTGTTTTCTGCCTCCCTCCCTTCTTGAATAGAGGGGTTATATTTACAGTCTGATGGAACCTAGGGAATTTTGGAAAACCAGCCCCAATGCACCTACTACCTCATTAGCCACTTTTAAGACCCTAGGATGAAGCCCAGAGACTTGTCAGCCCGCAGCTCCATCAGTTTGCTCAGTGCAGCTTCCCTAATGATTGTAATTTCACCAAGTTCCTCTCTCCCTTCCGCCTCCTGATTCGCAGCTATTACTGGAATGTTTTTTGTATCCTCTATCATGAACACACAAGCAAAATATTTGTTCATTTCATCCACCATTTTCTTATTATCAACTATTAACTCCCCATTCTCACTCTCTAGAGGACCAACAATTGCTTACTCTTTTCCTTTTCAAATACCTGTAGAAACTTTTGCTATCTGTTTTTACATTTCTGGCTAGCTTCCTCTCATACTCTAATTTCTTTCTCCTGATTAACCTTTTAAGCATTCTCTGCCCGTATCCCGCTCGCCCCCAGCCCGTATCCCGCTCACCCCCAGCCCGTATCCCGCTCACCCCCAGCCCGTATCCCACTCACCAAGTCCATTTCCCACTCACCCCCAGCCCGTATCCCGCTCAACCCCAGCCCGTATCCCGCTCACCCCCAGCCCATATCCCGCTCACCAAGTCCATTTCCCACTCACCCCCAGCCCGTATCCCGCTCACCCCCAGCCCGTATCCCGCTCACCCCCAGCCCGTATCCCACTCACCCCCAGCCCGTATCCCGCTCACCAAGTCCATTTCCCACTCACCCCCAGCCCGTATCCCACTCACCCCCAGCCCGTATCCCGCTCACCAAGTCCATTTCCCACTCACCCCCAGCCCGTATCCCGCTCACCAAGTCCATTTCCCACTCACCCCCAGCCCGTATCCCGCTCACCAAGTCCATTTCCCACTCACCCCCAGCCCGTATCCCGCTCACCCCCAGCCCGTATCCCGCTCACCCCCAGCCCGTATCCCGCTCACCCCCAGCCCGTATCCCGCTCACCCCCAGCCCGTATCCCGCTCACCCCCAGCCCGTATCCCGCTCACCAAGTCCATTTCCCACTCACCCCCAGCCCGTATCCCGCTCACCAAGTCCATTTCCCACTCACCCCCAGCCCGTATCCCGCTCACCAAGTCCATTTCCCACTCACCCCCAGCCCGTATCCCACTCACCCCCAGCCCGTATCCCACTCACCCCCAGCCCGTATCCCGCTCACCCCCAGCCCGTATCCCGCTCACCCCCAGCCCGTATCCCGCTCACCCCCAGCCCGTATCCCGCTCACCCCCAGCCCGTATCCCGCTCACCCCCAGCCCGTATCCCACTCACCCCCAGCCCGAATCCCGCTCACCAAGTCCATTTCCCACTCACCCCCAGCCCGTATCCCGCTCACCAAGTCCATTTCCCACTCACCCCCAGCCCGTATCCCGCTCACCAAGTCCATTTCCCACTCACCCCCAGCCCGTATCCCGCTCACCCCCAGCCCGTATCCCGCTCACCCCCAGCCCGTATCCCGCTCACCCCCAGCCCGTATCCCGCTCACCCCCAGCCCGTATCCCGCTCACCCCCAGCCCGTATCCCGCTCACCCCCAGCCCGTATCCCGCTCACCCCCAGCCCGTATCCCGCTCACCAAGTCCATTTCCCACTCACCCCCAGCCCGTATCCCACTCACCCCCAGCCCGTATCCCACTCACCCCCAGCCCGTATCCCGCTCACCAAGTCCATTTCCCACTCACCCCCAGCCCGTATCCCGCTCACCAAGTCCATTTCCCACTCACCCCCAGCCCGTATCCCACTCACCCCCAGCCCGTATCCCGCTCACCAAGTCCATTTCCCACTCACCCCCAGCCCGTATCCCGCTCACCCCCAGCCCGTATCCCACTCACCCCCAGCCCGTATCCCGCTCACCAAGTCCATTTCCCACTCACCCCCAGCCCGTATCCCGCTCACCAAGTCCATTTCCCACTCACCCCCAGCCCGTATCCCGCTCACCAAGTCCATTTCCCACTCACCCCCAGCCTGTATCCCACTCACCCCCAGCCCGTATCCCACTCACCCCCAGCCCGTATCCCGCTCACCCCCAGCCCGTATCCCGCTCACCCCCAGCCCGTATCCCGCTCACCCCCAGCCCGTATCCCGCTCACCCCCAGCCCGTATCCCACTCACCCCCAGCCCGTATCCCACTCACCAAGTCCATTTCCCACTCACCCCCAGCCCGTATCCCACTCACCAAGTCCATTTCCCACTCACCCCCAGCCCGTATCCCACTCACCAAGTCCATTTCCCACTCACCCCCAGCCCGTATCCCACTCACCCCCAGCCCGTATCCCGCTCACCCCCAGCCCGTATCCCGCTCACCAAGTCCATTTCCCACTCACCCCCAGCCCGTATCCCGCTCACCCCCAGCCCGTATCCCACTCACCAAGTCCATTTCCCACTCACCCCCAGCCCGTATCCTGCTCACCTCCAGCCCGTATCCCGCTCACCCCCAGCCCGTATCCCACTCACCCCCAGCCCGTATCCCGCTCACCCCCAGCCCGTATCCCGCTCACCCCCAGCCCGTATCCCGCTCACCCCCAGCCCGTATCCCGCTCACCCCCAGCCCGTATCCCACTCACCAAGTCCATTTCCCACTCACCCCCAGCCCGTATCCCGCTCACCCCCAGCCCGTATCCCACTCACCCCCAGCCCGTATCCCACTCACCAAGTCCATTTCCCACTCACCCCCAGCCCCTATCCCGCTCACCCCCAGCCCGTATCCCGCTCACCCCCGGCCCGTATCCCGCTCACCAAGTCCATTTCCCACTCACCCCCAACCCGTATCCCACTCACCCCCAGCCCGTATCCCGTTCACCCCCAGCCCGTATCCCACTCACCCCCAGCCCGTATCCCACTCACCCCCAGCCCGTATCCCACTCACCCCCAGCCCGTATCCCACTCACCAAGTCCATTTCCCACTCACCCCCAGCCCGTATCCCGCTCACCCCCAGCCCGTATCCCGCTCACCCCCAGCCCGTATCCCGCTCACCCCCAGCCCGTATCCCGCTCACCCCCAGCCCGTATCCCGCTCACCCCCAGCCCGTATCCCGCTCACCCCCAGCCCGTATCCCGCTCACCCCAGCCCGTATCCCGCTCACCCCCAGCCCGCATCCCGCTCACCAAGTCCATTTCCCACTCACCCCCAGCCCGTATCCCACTCACCCCCAGCCCGTATCCCACTCACCCCCAGCCCGTATCCCACTCACCCCCAGCCCGTATCCCGCTCACCAAGTCCATTTCCCACTCACCCCCAGCCCGTATCCCACTCACCAAGTCCATTTCCCACTCACCCCCAGCCCGTATCCCGCTCACCCCCAGCCCGTATCCCGCTCACCCCCAGCCCGTATCCCGCTCACCAAGTCCATTTCCCACTCACCCCCAGCCCGTATCCCGCTCACCCCCAGCCCGTATCCCGCTCACCCCCAGCCCGTATCCCGCTCACCCCCAGCCCGTATCCCGCTCACCCCCAGCCCGTATCCCGCTCACCCCCAGCCCGTATCCCGCTCACCCCCAGCCCGTATCCCACTCACCAAGTCCATTTCCCACTCACCCCCAGCCCGTATCCCGCTCACTCCCAGCCCGTATCCCACTCACCAAGTCCATTTCCCACTCACCCCCAGCCCGTATCCCACTCACCCCCAGCCCGTATCCCACTCACCCCCAGCCCGTATCCCGCTCACCCCCAGCCCGTATCCCACTCACCAAGTCCATTTCCCACTCACCCCCAGCCCGTATCCCGCTCACCAAGTCCATTTCCCACTCACCCCCAGCCCGTATCCCACTCACCCCCAGCCCGTATCCCACTCACCCCCAGCCCGTATCCCGCTCGCCCCCAGCCCGTATCCCGCTCACCCCCAGCCCGTATCCCGCTCACCCCCAGCCCGTATCCCGCTCACCAAGTCCATTTCCCACTCACCCCCAGCCCGTATCCCGCTCACCCCCAGCCCGTATCCCGCTCACCAAGTCCATTTCCCACTCACCCCCAGCCCGTATCCCACGCACCCCCAGCCCGTATCCCGCTCACCCCGCTCAATGTGGAACATTGTGGGAAATGGAATGTAATGCACAGAAATGTAAGGTGATGCAATTTGGCAAAAGGGATATAGAAAAGCAAGATAGACTTAATGATACATTTCTAAAGAGTGTGCAGCAATAGATGGACCTGAGGACTTATTACGTGCGTAGATCTTTAAAGGTGATAGGGCAGGGCATTGAGACAGTAGATAGCAAAGCACATGGCATTTGGTCTTCATAAATAAGAGGCATTGAGTACAAAAGCAAGAGCAAATAAGCTGGAGATTTATAAAGCTCTGGTTAGGCCCCCAGCTAGATTTTTGTGTCCGATTCTGGTCACCACACTTTAGGAAGGATGTGAGGGTCCTTGAGAGGGTGCGGAGGAGATTTACCAGCATTGTTCCGGGGATGGGGATTTTAGTTACAAGGTTAGGTTGGAGAAGCTGGGGTTGTTCTCCTTGGAGAGAAGGAGAATGAGGGGGGATTTGATAGAGGGGGACAAGATTCTGACAGGTTTAGGTGAAGTAGACAAGAAAAAACTGTTCCCATTGACTGGTGGTGCAAGGAATGGGGGACACAAATTTAAGGTTTTGGGCAAGAGATGCAGCGCGGGAGATGTGAGGAAGACCTTTTTTTTACACAGCGAGTGGTAACGACCTGGAACTCGCTGCCCACAAGGATGGTGGAGGCAGTGACCTTCAATGATTTCAAAAGGTAATTGAATGGGCACTTGAAGAAAATAAAATTTCGGGGCTACCTGGATTGAGCGGGGGAATAGGTCTGACTGGATAACTCTACAGGGAACCAGCATGGACTCGATGGGCCAAATGCTCTCTTTCTGTGCCATAAATGACTTTATGATATTCAACTCACCCAGTTCAATATCCCATTCACCCAGTGCAATACCACACTACCCAGACCAACATCCAATTTAGCCAACATAAGTCCGCATTGCCCAAGTGTATAACTCACCTCTCAGAGGACTGGGGGAAATATCAATGAATGTCAGAGTCATCAGTGAATTGGAGAGGAATTATGAATGTTGAAAGGAAAAGAATGTGTGCATGCGATAGATAGAGAACGTCACTCAGGCCCTGAGTCCTACCGTGCTGTGTTGAGTATCAGTGCTGCGTAGATATGGGCAGGGACCTGCACAGAAATTTGCGTAGTATCCTTTGGGTTCATGAATCCATTTCCACCTGAGGTCCTGTCTGAAGTCGATGTAGAGTGGACGCACACAACAATTATCTTCGTAATTCCTGACAAAAATGAAAAAGCAATGCTTTAGTTTTTAGAATTTTGTTTCCATGATAAATTGGTGGGAAGCAGTTTCTGTCTTTTAAAGAGTTTGTGACAGGATGGCTGGTTATATTTGTGGTGCCCTGGGTAAACCTTACACACACTTAAACTTCATTTTATTACTCTTATCCTCATTTTCAGATTCCTCTATGGCCTCAGCCCCTGCTATGTCTATAATCCCCTCCAGCTCCACAGCACTCTGGGATATCTATACCCCTCGAATTCTGGTTTCTTCAGCAGCCTCAATTTTAAGCACTCTGCCTTTGGTGGCTATGCCTTCAGCAGCCTGGGCCCTAAGCTCTGGAACGTCCTCCCTAAATCTCTCTGCCTCTCTCTCCTTTTAAGAAGCTTTTTAAATGCCACCTCTTGTAACAAGCTTTTAGTCACCTGTCCTAATATCACCTTAGGCTGATTGCTGTCAAATTTTGTTCTGAAAATGTCCTGTGAAACAGCTTAGGACATTTTACAATGCTAAAGGTCCTTTTTAAATGCAAGTTATTATTTTATATGTATTAGAAACAGGAGAGATGATTTTAACCCTGCCTGGAGCAGTTAAAATCACCAGTGGACGCAGCACTGATATACTGCATCAATCCCACAGGTCCTGAATTTAACCTGCTTTGTGGAGTAGACGACAGGGATCCCCTCCAAAGTGAGTCCCTCTTTAAACTGGCAGCTTGGACTCTGATTATGTCATTGAGGCCTGGCTCCCATTTTAACCCAAGGCCTATACAGAGAGGCTACTGAGGATTCCCTACCTTGAGAGGCCCAAAGAAGGAAATGGTTACACTTGTGTAACTACATTTATATGAGGCCTGAAGCAGCAGAAATACCCCACAAGGAAGGCTTTGGCCTCCCCAGTCTTGGGCTTCCCTCCTTCCCTCACCCATCGCACAGCCCATCCCTACAACCTACTGTGAGTTATCTCAGTGTCGGGACCCTCCCTCCTGCCTGATGACTTATGTTCTAATCCTGCCTACTACCACCTCCTGCTGGACTTGGATGGGGAAGTGACTGGAACTATAGAATCATCCAGCACAGAATGTAGCCATTCAGCCCATCGGATGTGTGCTGGTGCTTTGAAAGTGTTTTCCAATTAGTGACCTCACTGCATTAATATACAGTCACTCCATTTCCCACAAGAACCCTTACTCTCCGAGTGAGACTGAGTGTTCACAGAAGATCCCTGCAATATTGTGGGTAGCACTGAAAGGTCAGCTCACATGTGAGTGAGTTTGATTTTTTCACACACTCTCCACCAACAATCCCCCAGCTGATGCCACCCACTCTGCGCTCCAAGCTTTCTCTATTGGTCTGAATCCATGTTATTGAGAGTCCACATGGTTGCATTTGAACTGATGCAACTTCTAAGTCTTCAGTGAGATTAGAATGGCGGCTACATGACTGGTTCTGGGCAGTCTCAGGCCCTGTTACACACCCCCTGAACCACCTATCGCATTGTATTCAACCCAGAAACAGTGGGTCCCTTTTCATGCATTATGGCCAATTATTGAAAGAAAGAAAGTCTTGCATTTCTATAGCACTTTTCACAACCTCAGGGCAACCCAAAGTGCTTCACAGCCAATGAAGTACTTTTTGAAATGAAGTCACTGTTGTAATGTAGGAAGCACAGCAACCAGCCTATGCGGAGCAAACTCCCACAAACAGCAATGTAAGAAATAAATGTTGGCAGGAAGTCCTCAGGGCAGTTCCCTGATTTTCTTACAATAGTGACTAGGAGTTTTTACCCCCATGTGGGAGAGCAGATGGAGCCTCAATTTAACATCTGCTCCACAAGATGGCACTTCCAACAGTGCAGCACTCCCTCATTACTGACCCTCCAACAGTGCAGCTCTCTCTCAGTACTGACGCTCCGACAGTGCAGCACTCCCTCAGTACTGACCCTCTGACAGTGCAGCACTCCCTCAGTACTGACGCTCCGACAGTGCAGCACTCCCTCAGTACTGACCCTCCGAGAGTGCAGCACTCCTTCAGTACTGACTCCCTGACAGAGCAGCACTCCCTCAGTACTGTCCTTCTGACAGTGCAGCACTCCCTCAGTACTGACCCTCCGACAGTGCAGCACTGCCTCTGTACTGACCCTCCGACAGTGCAGCACTCCCTCAGTACTGTCCTTCTGACAGTGCAGCACTCCCTCAGTACTACACAAGGAATGCCAGCCTGGATTATGGGCTCAAGTGACATTCAAATCAATATAAATATTGACTGTTTGTACTGGAGTTTGGCACAATGAGTGAAGCATGACCTACCTGAAACAATAAGCAGTGTCCAGGGCACGCTTCTTCCTGTGGCTGTGCTGGTGGTTATCTAGTCGGTGTGGGGGTAGAACCATGAGAATGAGGTGGGGGTTGGTGGGGCCCATATGCACCAGCTTCTTCTCCTTGCGTTTCTGAAGTCTGCCCAGATCACCTCTTTCCGAGAATTCATAGTCATCAATTCCTTCAGAGGAGAAAAATAAGTCACAGGTTAATCATAGAATCTTCCAGTACAGAAAGAGGCCATTCAGCCCATTCTGCTCATACTGTCTCTTTGAAAGAACTCTCCAATTGAGTCCCATTCTCCAGCTTTTCCCTTCAAATTAGTTCTCTTCAGTTACATGTTCCATTGTCTTTTGAAAGTTCCCCTGAAATCTGATTCCTCCACCCTTTCAGGTAGGGCATTCCAGATCATAAGAGCCCTCTGTGTGAAATAAACCTCCCTCATTTCCCTTCTACTTCTTTTGTCAATTATTTTAAAATATGACTGTGCTTAATGACCCTCTTACCAGAGGAAACAGTTTCTCCCTATGAACTCTTCCTTACATGAAACACCTCTGTAATCTTTTAATCTACTTTGCCCTAAGGAGAGCAATCCCAGCTTCTCCAGTCTCTCTACATAACTGAAGTTCCTCATCCTTGGTACCATTGCAGTAAATCTCCTTTGCACTGCCCAGAATTGGGCACAATACTCTAACTGAGGCTAAAGCAGAGACTTAGGAAGTGTGACATGACTTCCTTGGTTTGGTATGCTTTAATTAACTGAATTTAAACTCCATACACGGCCGTGGTGGGATTTGAACCCATGTCCCCTGGGCATTAACCTGGGCCTCTGGTTTATTCATCCAGTGACAATACCACTGCACCACTGTCTCCCCCTTGCTTGTTTTTATATTCATTGTCCCAACTGACAAAGCCAAGTATCTCATACATTTTCTTAACTCCCTTATCAATCAAGCCGAGGCCATTAAAATATATAACCAAGAAAACCAACAATACTGACTGCTGGGTCAGCCCCACTGCAAACTTCCTTCCAGTTCAAAAAATGTCAACTTCTGCCACTGTCCTATCCCTAAACCAATTAAAGACCCAAATTACCACATTCATTTAATGCCATGTGCATCTATTTTCTGAATAAGTCCAGCATGTGAAATGTTATCAAATGCCTTTTTAAAATCCATTAATACAACACAGGGTGACTGGTTAGCTTAAATGTCTTGCATGTGGTTCAGAATGACACCATCCTGGGTTTATTCCCGATCGGGCTGAGGGAGATTTGGGACCAGGCTCCTTGCCCTGACCCTGTGAGTGAAAAGCAATGACAAACCACCACTGACAAAACCTGTCAGGAAGCGGCTCAATGTCGGCTGATGCTTCATCCTGAGCCTAGGAACTGCCTTCAGGCACAAAACACGTGAATGAATAGATGTACAACACATACTGCACTACCTCTCTATTACTTCATTAAAAATATTCAATCAATTAGTTCCCAGCCTATCTTGGGAGAATTGAACATCTTGCTATTACCATTCTTTTATTATTACATTTCAATACTTCTCTATCTCCCTCTCACTACAAACATAAGAAATAGGAGCAGGAGTTGGCCATTCGGCCCCTCGAACCTGCTCTGCCATTCAATAAGATCATGGCTGATCTGTTTGTGTTTCGAGTTCCAATTCCCATCTACCCCCGATAGCCTTAGACTCTTGTTAGGCAAGGGAATCAATCTACCTCCACCTTAAAAATATTCAGTGACCCCGCCTCCACTGCCTTCTGAGGCAGAGAGTTCCAAAGTCACAAACCCTCTGAGAGAAAATTTCTCCTCATCTCTAACCTATTAGGGCAATCCCAAACGGGAATTAAACCCAGGCTGGTGTCATTCTGAACCACAGGCTAGACATTTAAGCTTACCAGCCCCCTGTGTTGTATATATGGATTTTAAAAAGGCATTTGATAACATTTCACATGCAGGACTTATTCAGAAAATAGATGCACATGGCATTAAATGAATGTGGTAATTTGGGTCCTTAATTAGGTCAATCCCTAATGTTAAACAGTGCCCCCTAGTTCTGGACTCACACACAAGAAGAAACATCCTTTCCACATCCACCTTGTTCAAAACCATTAAGGATCTTACATACTTCAATTTAGTCACCCCTCACTATTCTAAACTCCAGTGGAAACAAGCCCAGTCTGTCTAACCTTTCCTCATAAGACAACCCACTCATTCCAGGTATCAATCTAGTAAACCTCCTCTGAACCACCTCCAACGCATTTACATCCTTCCTTAAATATGGAGACCAAAACTGCGCACAGTATTCGAGATGTGGTCTCACCAATCCCCTGTATAACTGAAGCATAACATCCTTACTTTTATGTTCAATCCCTCGTGTAATAAAAGACAGCATATCATTAGCCTTCTTAATTACTTGCTGTACCTGCATGCTAACTTCTTGTGACTCGTGTATTAGAACACCTGGATCCCTCTGCAGCTCGGAATGCTGCAGCCGATTTCCATGTAAGTAATACTCCGCTTTTTTATTCTTCTTGCCAAAGTAAACAACTTCACATTTTCCTATATTATATTCCATCTACCAGATTTTTGTCCACTCACTCAACCTATCTATATCTATCTACAACCTCCTTATGTCCTCTTCACAACATACTTTCCTACCTAGCTTTGTGTTGTCTGAAAATTTAGCTACCATGCCTGTGCTCCCCTCATCTAAGTCATGGATGTAAATTGTAAAACGTTGATGCCCCAGCACAGATCCCTGTGGGACTCCGCTCGTCAAACGCTGCCAGTCAGAGAAAGACCCATTTGTGCATACTCTCTGGGCAGGGTTTGTAGTTCGGAGGGTGCGCATGATTGGCGGGCCCAGGAGCAGCCGGGGAACAGACCACTGACCACAATCGGCCCCCCCGATCACAATTTCACACTATTAATTGGCCATCCAGAAATGCTGAAACGCTCAGTGTTGTCAGGGTGGCAGTGAGGGAGGGCCGGCACTGACATAAGCGTGGGCGCGGGGGAACGCGGAATGAAAGCTCCGTGAAGGCAGAGAGCTGCCTCAGAGAGTTGAAGAGTTTAAAAGCAATCAATAAAGATTTTACAATCCAGAAAAAAATATCCACGCATCAAAATCAGTCACCTGAACATATAGATGATGAAAATTCTGTCCAAATATCTTTTTTTTAATTTAATAACGGAAACCTCATCGCACCCTTGGATGAGGTTTCATCAAAAATGCAAATTCCGCCTGGTAGGTTTGCCCATCCACCAACTGTAAGGTTGAACGGATCACAAAACATCGGAGTCAATTGGAACTTTAATGGGCTTAATTGCCTCTTATTTGTCGGTGGGCACGCTTCCGACTTTTGCACGCGTGCCAACCGAAACATTGCGCAAGCGCAGGATGACGTCAGGATGTTTGCCTGACCTTATCACACGTTATTTTACACTCCAGTGGGTCAGGCGTGCACCCACATGCCAAGCTAAAAATTCTGCCCTCTGTTTGCTGCCAGTCAGCCAATCTTCTATCCATGCTGATACGTTACCCCCTGCACCATGAGATTTTATTTTCCACTATAACCTTTGATGTGGCACCTTATCAAATGTCTTCTAGAAATCCAAGTACAGCACGTCTACAGGCTCCCCTTTATCCACAGCGCATATTATTCCTTCAAAGAACTCCAATAAATTGGTTAAATACAATTTCCCTTTCACAAAACCATGCTGACTCCTTGCTCTAACCTCGTTGATGATCGGCTAACACCTTCTCCATGACAGATGGCAAGCTAACTGGCCTATAGTTTCCTGTTTTCTGCCTCCCTCCCTTCTTTAAGAGAAGGGTTATATTTGCTATGTTCCTGCCTGATGGAACCTTTCCAGAATCTAGGGAATTTTGGAAAATTAACACCAATGCATCTACTAACTCATTAACTACCTTTTAATACCCTGGGATGAAGTCCATCAGGACCTGGAAACTTGTCACCCGCAGCTCCATCAGTTTGCTTAGTACCGCTTCCCCAGTGATTGTAATTTCACCAAGTTCCCCTCCCCCTTCCATCTCCTGATTTACAGCTATTACTGGAATATTTTTTTCTTCTATAATGAAGACAGAAGCAAAATATTTGTTCATTTCATCCACCATTTCCTTATTATCTGCTATTAATTCCCCATTCTCACTCTCTAGAGGACCAACACTTAACTTACTCTTTCCTGTTTAAATATCTGTAGAAATTCTTGCTATCCGTTTTTACATTTCTAGCTAATTTCATACTCTAATTTCTTTTTCCTGATTAACCTTTTAGACATTCTCCGTTGCTCTTTATATTCTGACCAATTATCTGACCTCACTCATCTTTGCACAGTTATATGCTTTTTCCTTAAGTTTGATTCTTTCCTTAACTTCTTTAGTTAACCATGGATGCTGGGTCCTCCCTTCAGAATTTTTCTTTATAGTAGGAACATACTTACTCTGAGTATTCTGAAATATCCCCTTAAATGTCTGCCACTGCTTCTCCATTGATCTCTCCCCTAGTCCAGTATCCCAGTTCACTTCAGCTAGCTCAGCTTTCATGCCCACATAGTTGCCCTTATTTAAGTTTAACATACTAGTCTTAGACCCACTCTTCTCTCTTGCAAACTGGATGTAAAATTTAATCATACTGTGGTTGCTGCTACCTAGGGTTGCCTTTACTCTGAGGTCATTAATTAATCCTGTCACATTTCACAATGCCAAGTCTAATGTAACCTGCTCTCTGGCTGGTTCCAGAAGGTGCTGCTCTAAGAAACTATCTTAAAAATATTCTACTACTGTCATATTGATTTTTCCAGTTTTTATGTAAATTAAAGTCACCCATGAATATTACCATCCCTTTATCATAATCACCCAATATTTCTTCTTGAATACTTTTGTCCTACACTGTGGCTATTATTAGGGGGCCTGTACACGACTCCCACTAATGACCTTTTTTCCCATACTCTTCCTCATCTCCACCCAAACCGATTCTACATCCTGATCTCCTGAACCAAGGTCATCTCTAACTATTGTACCAATGCCCTCTTTGATCACCAGTGCTACCTCTCTTATTCTTCTTGAATGTTGTATACCCCTCAGTATTCAAGACCCAATCTTTGTCATTCCTGCAGTCATGTCTTTGTAATAGCTATTTACTTCAATGTGTGCCACCAATTCATTCACTTGGTTATGAATGCCTCGCACATTCGGATATAGAGCCTTTGATTTGTTTTTTTTATTATCTTTGTAACACTTAGTCTTGACTATTGGTTTCAGGTTTTATCTCTCTGTCCCTTCTTGCTAGTCTATGACCCTCATTTCCCATATTATTGTTATGCTCTCCTACCTTGAATCTACACCTTGATTTGCCACAACCACTCAGGCTTGATCCCTCACCCCCTTGTTTAGTTTAAAGCCTTCTCTACTTCCCTAGTTATGTGATTCACAAGAACACTGGTCCCAGCATGGTTCAGATCCCAGTAGGACAGCCCTCATTTTCCCCAGTTACTGGTGCCAAACCAGAACCCATTTCTCCCACATTAGTCTTTGAGCCACGCATTCATCTCTGTAATCGTACTTGCCCTATGCCAATTTGCATGTGATTGTTATCTTTGAGGTTCTGCTTCTTAATTTGGTACCTAGCTTCTCATACAGGCTCTGCAGAACCTCTTTCCTCGTTCTACCTTTGTCATTGGTACCTACATAGACCACGAGAACTGGATCCTCCCATTGCAAGTTCCTCCCTAGCCCTGAGCAGATGTCCCAAACCTTGGCACTGGGCAGGCAACACAGGCTCCTGGAGTCTCGTTCTTTGCTGCAGAGAACAGTGTCAAAACCCCTCACTATACTGTTCCCTACTACCACAACATTACCTTTTGTTCTCCCGTCTTGAATGGCTTCCTGTACCACAGTGCCATGGCCAGCCAGCTCATCCACCTTGCAGACCTCCCTTTTCTCCACACAGGCTATGAGCACCTCAAACCTGTTTGACAATTGCAAAATCTGAGGCTCCTCCACTACTGTCTGCTCAGTCCCATTACCTGCCTCACTGACAGTCACAATCTCCTGTCCCTCACTGATAACCAAACTAGATGACCCTAATCTAAGAGGCATGACTGCCATCTGGTAAAAGGTGTCCAGACATTTCTCCCCCTCCCTTATGTTGCGCAGTGTCTGCAGTTCAGCTTCCAGATCAATAATCCTAATCTGGAATTCCTCTAGCTGGTGACACTTTCTGCACGTGTTTGTCCTGGATTGCCTAGGCATCCAAAAGGACCCACATTCCACAGCTGCAACATTACACCTATCCTGCCATTGTTACTTACGTTATTTAGTTAACTTAATTTAGTTACTCAATTAATTTAGAATAATTCCTATGTACGCCACACCTCTTTTCCCCCGTGCACTGAATTACCACCTGAACTCATTCAGCTTCCGCCTCACCCTGGCATAGTCGCCTGTCACCTCGCCTGTCACCCTAAGCCTTACTTAACCCTATTTGGGGGTCTACACTAAACTCTCAGCAATGTAACAGCTCCTTTCCTGTTTCTTAAGTCAAACCAAATAGATTCAATCTTTGAACCCCCTGATACCCTCTGATGTAGAACTATAATATTATCCTTGATCAATACTGCTATATTCTCCTATCTTTTTTTCCTTCCCTATTTATCCGGATGGATTGTAACCAGGAATATTTAGTTCACTCCTGTCGATGTTTAAGCCAGGTCTCTATTGTAGTCACTATATCATAATCCCAAGTGCAGTATCGTGCCTGTAACTCCTCAACCTTATTAGTAACACACAGGCTTTAGAAAACCACACTAGAAGGCTTCATCTTCCTCCTCCATCTAATTCCTGCTCTTCCTACATTGTTCTTTGTTCTGCTGCTGTTTGTTCCTCTAATATTCCTGTACACCTTGTCTTTCCTTCCTGCTGCCATGTCAAGAGCTGCTCCTCTTGTCAAATTAGTTAAATCCTCCTCCACAGCACTGGCTAACCTCCTCATGAGGATACTGGCCCCAGTCCAGTTGAGGTGTGGTTTGAACAGCTCCCAGCTCCCTCAGAATTGGTCCTGTTTCTGTAAGATCTAAAGCCCTCCCTCGTGCACCATCTCGCAAGCCATGCTTTCACTTGGACTATCTATTTTTTTCTGCATTCATCAGCACATAGCACTGGAAGTAATCCAGAGATTACCACCTTTGAGATCCTGTTTGTTAATCTTTCTCCTTGCTCCTAAAATCCTGACTGTAAGAACTCAGATTTTTCCCATTGGTTCCAACATGGACCACAACATCTAGCTGTTCCCCTGCCCCTTGCTGAATGTCCCACAACCGTCCAGTTAAAATATCAATTCATTTTGGTGGCGTGAGACAAGAAAAGGACTAGGATGACCAACAAGCAGTCGCTTTTTAATAAATCAACCCCATCAACCCACAATATCCCAAAACCCCACCTTCTCCCTATATCCCCAGACTTCCACCATCTCCCCATATCTCAAACCCACCTTCTCACCATAGCCCTCACACCCAGTACAGTTGAGTGAGAAGAAAACGACAGAAGATGAAAAGGAGAAGAGACCCGAGGAAGCGACTGAGGGAGAGGAGGAAACAAGGAAAGAGAGAGGCAGCAACTAAAATCTGTAAGCACCTACCCTTAAACTTGACATCTAGAACCTCATGTTCATTGGAGATGACGCCATTGGCATGGAAGGTGTGACAGGGACAGTGGACGCTAATCTCCAGACCAAGGTTCGTATCTGTAACGAGCAGGTGGTTAGAGTCCAACAAAGGCTAAACATATTCAAATAATCCAACACACAAACCCAACATAATCCAACACAAACCCAACATAATCTAACACAAACCCAACATAATCTAACAGAAACCCCACGGTCTGGCATAGGTACATCCACAGTGCTGTTAGGGAGGGAATTCCAGGATTTTGACCCAGCAACAGTGAAGGAACAGCGATATATTTCCAAATCAGGATGATGAGTGACTTGAAGGGGAACTTCCAGGTGGTGGTGTTCCCATCTATCTGCTGATCTTGTCCTTCTAATGGTAACGTCAGAGAGTCATAGAAGTCTATAGCACAGAAAAAGGCCTTTCGGCCCATCGAGTCTGCACTGGTCAAACAAGTACTCAAATATTCTAATCCCATTTTCCAGCACTAGGCCCATAGCCTTGTTGCCATGGCATCGCAAGTGCACATCCAAATACTTCTTAAATATTATGAGGGTTTCTGCCTCGACTATATTTGATCATTTGGAAGGTGCTGTCTAAGGAGCCTTGGCAAATTGTTGCAGGGCATCTTGTATATGGTACACACTCCTGCTGCTGTGCGTCGGAGCTGGAGAGAGTGAATGTTTGTTGATGGGGTGCCAATCAAGCAGACTGCTTTGTCCTGGATGGTGTCCAGCTTCTTGAGTGCTGTGGGAACTACGCTCATCCAGGCAAGTGGGGGGTATTCCATCACACTCCTGACTTGTGCCTTGGTGGACTCCCCTTTGGGGAGTCAGGAGGTGAGTTACTCATTGCACTATTCCTAGTCTCTGACCTGCTCTTGTAGCCACAGTATGTATATGGCTAGTCCAGTCCAGTTTCTGGTCAATGGTAACCCCCAGCATGTTGCTAGTGGGGGATTTAGTGATGGGGAGATGGTTAGATTCTCCCTTGGTCACTGCCTGGCACTGATCAGCCCAAGCCTGGATATTGTCCAGGTCTTGCTGCATGTGGACATGGGCTGCTTCAGTATCTGAGGAGTCACAAATGGTGCTGAACATTGGGCAATCATCAGTGAACCCTGTTCTTTCCTTACGATGGAAGGAAAGTCATTGATGAAGCATCTGATGATGGTTGGGCCGAGGACACTACCCTGAGGAACTCCTGCAGTGATGACCTGGTGCTGAGATGACTGACCTCCAACAACCACAACCATCTTCCTTTGTGCTAGGTATGACTCTAACCAGTGCAGAGTTTTCCCTCTGATTCCCATTGACTCCAATTTTACTGGGGCTCCTTGAGGCCATACTCCATGAAATGCTGCCTTGATGTCAAGGGCAGTCACTCTCACCTCCACCTCTTGAATTCAGCTTTTTTGTCCATGTTTGGACCAAGGCTATAATGAGGTCAGGAGCTGAGTGGCCGTAGTGGAGCCAAAACTCAGCATCAGTGAGCATGTTATTGCTGAGTAAGTGCCACTTGATAGCACTATTGATGACATCTTTATCACTTTGCTAATGATGGAGAGGAGACTGATGGGGCAGTAATTGGCCGGGCTGGATTTGTCCCGCTTCTTGTGGATGGGACATACCAGGAAAATGTTATGCTTTGTCAGGTGAATGCCAGTGTTGTAGTTGTACTAGAACAGCTTACCTAAGGGCTGATCTTCAGTACCTCAGCTGGGACCTTCTTGGGCTATGGCTTTTCCTGTATCCAGTGCTTTCAGCCATTTTGACATCACATATCTGACACAAACTAAACATAATCTAACACAGATCCAACACGGATCCAATAGAATTCAACACAGGTCCAACACAGGCTAATAAAAACCCCAAATAATCCAACACAAACTCAGTATGATCCAATATAATCCAACAGACCCAACAATAATACAACACAGATTCAACATGATCCAACTCAGATCCAACATGACCCAATGCAGAGCTAATACAATCCAACTCAGGTCTAATATAGTCTAACACAAACCATATTCCAACACCAATTGTCAAGAAATGAGTATGGTGAAGGTTCCTCTGGGTCTCTGAGACAACGATTTCTGCTTGATATGTCAAAATTCTGATGTAAAACTCACCTCTGTTAATTAGCCATTCCTTCACACTCTCGGTGACATCAAATGAGACCCACTCGCTGATGCCCTTAGTAAGGACCACTTTCCCCGCAATGTATCGCTGTTTGGCAATATGATCATCAGGCTTTAGAATCTGAAACAGGAACAGTGAACACTGGTCGAGAGTTCTTTTGTCAGTATGCCCCCCACCTGGTTCCCTGACCCCTTCCTGGGCTGTCATGAGTTTCCTACCTGCTCCCTGAGTTCCCTGCCAACCTTCCAGAGCCAGACCCTCCCACCAGTTTCCCTTCTCCAGTCTTCTGTCCTGTCAACCAGGTTCTTCTTCCTACTCCATTAGTTTCCTGAAGCTCTCCCACAATTTTGTGAGCTCCTCCCCTAGTTTCTAGTCCCTTCTCCCAGATTCCTGAGCTTTCGTCCTGTAGGCGTCGTCTCTCAGTAGGCTCTGCCAGTTTCACTGCCCATTCCTCACATGCCTGACTGGACTCATCAGATTTCCTGGCTGCAAATTTCAACACCAGGTCCAATATTGTCCCTGCCTCGGCACCATACATTCATTCTCTGTAAGGCTCCGTTGCATAGTGATCAGAAATTGAAACCTTGGCAAATTATCTCCTTTTGACTAAGGATTATTTATCCAAGGGAATGAAACGAGCAACATTTTCACCCCAAAGATGAACACATGAACAATTAATTTCTTTGCATCTTAGACAAATCTAAAGTAGACAAGGCCCACTGGAATGATAGATGGTCCTGTCTGCAAGCATGATCCAGACCTCCCTGTCGCTTGCCATTTCAACACAACACCCTGCTCTCATGCCCACATGTCTGTCCTTGGCCTGTTGCATTGTTCCAGTGAAGCTCAACGCAAACTGGAGGAACAGCACCTCATCTTCCGACTAGGCACTTTACAGCCTTCCGGACTTAATATTGAGTTCAACAACTTCAGATCATGAACTCTCTCCTCCATCCTCACCCCTTTTTGATCCCCTTTGTAAATATTTATTTTTTAATTTTTATATTATACTTTTTCCCCACCTATTTCTATTATTATTTTAAAAATTTATTTCCATTCATAATTTTATCCCCACCTTTTAACCTATTTTGATATTTTCTCCCACACTGTCCCCTCCCTCCACCGCACCCCCACTAGGGCCATCTAGTCAGTTGCTCATCCTGCTTTCTAGTCTTAATGTCACCATCAGCACCTCCTTTAGCCAGTATCACCACCATCAACACCCCTTCGACCTTTTGTTTATGAAATCTTTTGCAATCTCTCCTTTGCC
Source organism: Carcharodon carcharias (assembly GCF_017639515.1). Taxonomy (NCBI): domain Eukaryota; kingdom Metazoa; phylum Chordata; class Chondrichthyes; order Lamniformes; family Lamnidae; genus Carcharodon; species Carcharodon carcharias. The sequence continues at coordinate 112,467,469 of NC_054486.1, forward strand.
TCCACCTATCACTGGCCTTCTATCCAGCTCCACCTGTCCCATCCCCTTAAACAGTATATATTTCACCACATTCCTACTTTAGTTCTGAAGAAGAGTCATAAGGACTCGAAACGTTAACTCTATCTTTGTCTCCACAGATGCTGTCAGACCTGCTGAGTTTTTCCAGCAATTTTTGTTTTTGTTTCAGATTTCCAGCATCTGCAGTATTTTGCATTTTATCTTAGTATAAAGCACCATTTAGAAAGGCACAGATTGACCAAGGAAAGTCAACATGCATTTAAGGAAAGATCACGCCTGACTAACTTGACTGGATTTTTTGAGGAGGTGACAAGGAGGATCAATCAGGGTAAAGCATTTAATGTAATCTACCTGGATTTTAGCAAGGCTTTTGGCAAAGTCCCACATGGCAGACTGATCAGAGAATTAAGAGCTTATGGAATCCAAGGGAAAGTTGGATCCAAAATCTTCTCAGTGACAGGAAGCAAAGGGAAACAGCAAAGGCTGTTTCCAGTGGGATTCCACAGGGCTCAGTGCTGGGTCCCTTGCTGTTCATGATATATATCAATGATTTAGATTTAAATGATTAAGAAGTTTGCAGATGATACAAAAATTGGTCTCGTGGTTGACAGTGAGGAAGAAAGCTGTAGACTGCAGGAAGATATCGATGGACTGGTCAGGTGGGTAGAAAAGTGGCCAATGGAATTCAGTGTGGAGAAGTGTGAGGTGATGGATTTTGGAGGTAAGCAAGGCAAAGGACTTGACAATAAATGGTGTGATACTGAGAAGTGTAGAGGAACAGAGGGACTTAGGAGTGACTGGACAGGTAGGTTAAGAGAGCATACAGGATACTTTATTGGCCAATGTGTAAAGTATACGAGTTTCCAATACCCCTTCATTTAGTGAGTTCGGGCCCCCCACCACCCTTTGCCTGAGAAAAATATTATCTTCCACTCCCTTTAATCCTTCTACCAGTTACTTTACATCTATGCCCCCTGGATATTGACATCTCTGCTGAGGGAAATTGGTCCTTCCTATCCATTCTATTTTCGGAGGTGCACTGGGTAGCGACCCTGCCTCTGAGCCAGAAGCTCTGGGTTAAAGTCCCACTTCAGGGCTTGACGGCCAAGGAAGGTGCATTCATTACGCAGCCAAACAAGTCGAGTACCAATCTGCAAATTCTTCCAACACGCGCCAATGGCAGGCTGTAAGAGTGGGAGAAATTCCTGGTTAGCCAAGTGATAGAAATAAATTGGAGCCTCTACTATCACTATCCATAGCTCCAAACTACAACATGCAGGTGAAAGTGCATGTTGCCACAGCAACTCTGATTCTCTGAGTGAGCTGTAAAATGGCTGACCACTTATTTTCTCCACCACTGAAGGTGGGTGGAGGTAATGTTTTCATCCTGTTTATTAGTCTGTTTGTCTGTAAACAATATATCTCAAAAACTAATGATTTGAATGAACCTTGGTACACAGATAGGATGTAGCCCAAGGAGGAGTTGATTAATTCCTGGCAAAGCTGTGGATCCATTTCCTGGAATTTTTTTAAAGGATCCGTTAACACTGAGAGGCGGGGCAAATCGACTTTTTTAACGTTATGGATTGTTTGATTTAGAAAGTTGGTGATTGTTTTAGAATGTAATGGATTGTTTCAGCTGCTGTGGTGCCATTTGTCAACAGCTGTCAAAATGTGAGCAGAGTTTTCGGAGCAGGTTGTTGGATGTGGTTTGGCCTGAAGCCTCCTCAGTGAGATAGAAGCTCTTAATAAAATTATTTCTTTTTTTCAGCTTTGTAGTTGCACAGCATCAACCAGGCAGGGAAAAGCCTTAAGAGCTGCATAATTGTTATGATGGGTGTCTGAAAATAATTCTACTTTTTTTTTCTTACCAAAATGGGTAACTTTGTACTTGTCCACATTATATTCCATTTGCCATGTTCTTGCCCATTCACCTAACCTGCCTATATCCCTCTGCAGCTTCTTTGCCTCCTTCTCACAGCTTGCATTCCCACCCTAACTTTGTCTGGTCAGCGAACCTGGATACATTACACTCAGGCCCCTCATTCAATTTATTAATATAGATTGTAAATAGCTGAGGCACCAGCATTGATCCTTGTTGTACTCAGCTAGGTGCAGCCTGCCTATTCCTATTCCCTGTTTTCTGTCTATTAACCAATCCTCTATCCTTGTTAATATATTACCCCTAATCCCAATGAGTCCTAGTTTTATGTAATAGCCTCTTTCATGTGGCACCTTATCAAATATGCTTTTTGAAAATCCAAATTCATGTATCCCTTATCCATCCTACTAATTACATCCTCAAAAAAAACAACAGATTTGTCAAACCTGATTTTCCTTCCTAAATCCGTGTTGATGCTGCAAAATAACATTATGATTTTCTAAGCACTGTTACCACATCCATAATAATAGATGTAGCACATTCCCAACTACTGATGTCAAGCTAACCGGCCCAAATGCTTTCCCTCTCCCTCAAATATGTGAGTGGAAAGTTGGGAGATGAAGTTTAAGTCAGAGAGTGTATAGAAAGGACAAATGGACCAGAGCTGTGCATTGTGTTTCTAGATTTGGTGTTTCGCAGTTTAGAACATTTCACTGACAGCTCCACCTATTCAGGACAATTAACCTGGTGTTTATTATTCATTCTCAACTACTATTTATTGCCCATCCCTAGTTGCTCTGGGAAGGTGATGGTGGGCTACCTTCTTGAACTATTGTTAAGGGGTTTGACATCAACTGAATAGTTGGTTAGACCAGTCTTCAGTGGGAAATGATGCACGACTGGAGTCACATCGAGGCCTTTATTTAAAAAGTTGTTGGGTTTTTACAACAATCCAACAGCTTCATGGCCACTTTTACTGTTATTTCCAAAACCCTTACACCGAATACAGTTTCTAAAGCTGCGATGGTGGGATTTGAACTCATGATCTCTGACTCAATAGTCCAGTAAAGCAACACAACCAGCAAATTTTTGTAATGCTAAAGATGACTCCTTGTATGGCTGCACCAGCCTGGGTGGCACTGAGCCCAACAGATCAGTTTAGAGCCCAGAACTGATGTCTACACATCAAGGGTTGTGGGAGCGTTTTTCCAAATGGAATAGCTGAGGCAGAGACCATTATATCGTTGAAGGGGAAATTGGGCAATGGGGAAGAACTGGAGTTGTGGGATTATTCTAGGAAAGGGCTTGGCAAGATATGATAGGCTGAATGGCTTCCTCCTGTGCTGCAAACCCTTATGGTCCTGTTTAATTGGGGCAAAGAGTTAGGTTGTTACAATTACCTTAATGTCCTGGCTAAGTGAGGGGAGGGATAATGAGCCAGGGTTCCTGCTCCTGACTGAGTGAGGGGAGGGATAATGAGCCAGGGTTCCTGCTCCTGGTCACAACCTGAGAAACTCTGCTCAGCAGCACAGATCAGGAGAGAAACAGGCTGAGTTGTGAGGGTCTGTAACTCACCATCGGTGTCCCTACCTGATACACTTCAATCCTCTGCTCATTGCGTTTTGCACTTGTATTTGGAACACGGAGAGCCCGGAATTCTGCCCGGAACAGGTTGGAAACATTCTTCTCCATTGAGGATACATTGAATCGGAAAACCTTCGATGTGATCCCACGGCAAGAACTGACATCATCTGGAAAGCAAATCAACACTATCATTTCATGTCACTGCTTCTTCCTCAGGCCAGAAAATTGTAACATCACCAATTGAGTTCAATCCCAGATTTTCTAAACAACAGAAGAATATTGGGAGTGAGTTACAGACTGGAATCTAATCGAGGAGTTTGGAGGTTTTATATATAGAATAACAGATACCCGGGAGTGAGTTACAGACTGGAATCTAATCGAGGGGTTCGGGGTGGTTTATATATAGAATAACAGATACCCGGGAGTGAGTTATAGGCTGGAATCTAATCGAGGAGTTTGGAGGTTTTATATATAGAATAACAGATACCCGGGAGTGAGTTACAGACTGGAATCTAATCGAGGGGTTCAGGGTGGTTTATACATAGAATAACAGATACCCGGGAGTGAGTTACAGACTGGAATCTAATCGAGGGGATCGGGGTGGTTTGTATATAGAAAAACAGATACCCGGGAGTGAGTTACAGACTGGAATCTAATCGAGGGGTTCAGGGGGTGTATATATAGAATAACAGATACCCGGGAGTGAGTTACAGACTGGAATCTAATCGAGGGGTTCAGGATGGTTTATACATAGAATAACAGATACCCGTGAGTGAGTTACAGACTGGAATCTAATCGAGGGGTTTGGGGGGGTTTATATATAGAAAAACAGATACCCAGGAGTGAGTTACAGACTGGAATCTAATCGAGGGGTTCAGGGGGTTTATATATAGAATAACAGATACCCAGGAGTGCCTAATCAAGGGGTTCAGATGGTTTATATATGGAACAAAGCTGCAACTAGTTAATTAGGTAACTGGCTTTATCAGGTTTTCAGAGGCTAGGTTGAGAGAGTATAAAAACAGGCTATCTTATAGTGCTGACTTTATCTGTACTGGAGAACTGTGTTTGGCTTCAGTTGGAGTTTGGTGACTGAGGGAGTTCGGTGAGAAGGGAGGAGGTGCTCCTTTCTTTTTCTACCTTTGCTCAGAAAGAAGAGCGACGAGCTTGGTAAATAGGAACTGGTGAGTAAATTAGAAAAGTGCAATATTTTTAAACAAGTTGCCAAACTTGGATTTAACTGAGAAGCACCAGGAATAAGGGAAATTTAGAGCCAATATAATAAAGTAATTTAAATAACCCATAGTAGAATAAAATTGACGTAAGAGAAGTAGAGTTAATTCATGGCAGCTCAGTCAAGTGGAATGCGTGTCCTGTAATATGTGTGAAGTCATGGACGCTACCGGTGTCCTCAATGACCACGTACAGGAAGTGCCGTCAGCTGCAGAAACTTGAGCTCTGGGTTTCAGAGCTCGAGCAGCGGCTGGAGTCCCTGTGGCACATCCGGGAGGCTGAGAGCTACATGGATAGCACGTTCAGAGATGTGGTCACACCGCAGCTTAAGGGCCCAGAGACAGGGAGGGAATGGGTGACCACCAGGCAGTCCAAGAGAAGTAGGCAGGTAGTGCAAGAGTGCCCTGGGGTCCCGCTCACAAATCAGTTTTCCGTTTTGGAAGCTGGTGAGGGTGCTGGGTCCTCAGAGGAGCGCAGTCAGAGCCAGGTTTGTGGCACCACGAGTGGCTCGGCTGTACAGGAGAGGAGGAAGTAGAAAGGAAGAGCTGTAGTGACAGGGGATCCATTGGTTAGGGGAACAGGCAGGTGTTTCTGTGTCTATAGACGTGACTCCAGGATGGTGTGTTGTCTCCCTGGTGCCAGGGTCAAGGATATCACAGAGCAGCTGCAAGACATTCTTCTGGGAGGGGGGCGGGGTTGAACAGTCAGAGGTTGTGGTACACATTGGTACCAATGACTTAGGTAGGAAGGGGGATGTGGTCCCGTAATCAGTATTTAGGGAGCTAGGCAGGAAATTAGCAATCAGAACCTCTAATGTAGTAACCTCTGGATTACTCCCAGTGCCACATGCCAGTGAGTACAGAAATAGGAGGATAAGGCAGGTGAATGTGTGGCTGGAAAGGTAGTGCAGGAGGGAGGGTTTTAGATTCCCAGGACACTGGGACTGGCTCTGGGGGAGATGGCACCTGAACAGAGCTGGGACTGAGTTCCATGAGGGGCGTTTTGCTAGTGCTGTTGGGAGGACTTTAAACTAATGCGGCAGGGGTGTGGGAACCAAGAGAAAATATTAGAGAGGAATAGCAGGGTGCACAAAATACTGGGAGGGACAGATAGCACTAGTATAGAGAACAGTAAGTTAATAGGTGGAGTTGGGGTGAGGGAGAAAGTAACAGAATCTAAATCAGGGTTACTGTGCATGTATGTGAATGCACGGAGTACAGTAAGTAAGACTGGGGAGTTACAGGCACAGATTGCCATGTGGAAATATGATGTTGTGGCGATAACAGAGACCTGGCTCAAGGAAGGGCAGAACTGGGTGTTAAATATTCCTGGGTACAAGGTGTTCAGAAGAATAGGAAAGGAAGGAAAGGCTGGGCTATTGGTTAAGGAGAACATTGCTGTGCTGGAGAAAGAGGATGTCCCAGAGCCTTCAAGGACAGAATCAATTTTTTTTTATTCATTCTTGGGATGTGGGCTTCCCTGGCTGGGCCAGCATTTATTGCCCATCCCTAGTTCCCCTCAAGAAGGTGGTGGTGAGCTGCCTTCTTGAACCGCTGCAGTCCACGTGGTGTAGGTACACCCACAGTGCTGTTAGGGAGTTCCAGGATTTTGACCCAGCGACAGTGAAGGAACGGTGATATATTTCCAAGTCAGGATATCACTTTGGCTACAGCTAAGGGACAAAAAGGGTGCAATTACATTGCTCGGTGTTGTCTATAGACCACCAAATAGTGAGAAGGATGTAGAAGAATAAATCAACAGCGAAATTACAGAGAGATGCAAGCATTAAAGAGTAGTTATAATGGGGGACTTTAACTACCCGAATGTAGACTGAGACAGTGGTAGTGTAAAGGGTGGAGAGGGGCAAAAGTTCCTAGATTGTGTTCAGGAGAATTTTCTACAGCAGTATGTGTCTAATCCAACAAGAAAAGATGCACTGTTTAACCTGGTTCTTGGAAATGAGGTGGGCCAAGTAGATCAAGTGTCAGTGGAGAACATTTAGTAGACAGTGATCATTGTATTGTATGTTTTAGGATGATGATAGAAAAGGACAATAGTAAAAATAATTAACTTGTTGAGAGCCGACTTCGAAGGGGCAAGAACGGAGCAGGGCCAGATAAACTGGAATGAAAGATTGGCAGAAAAAAATGTAGCTTAACAATAATCTATCTTCAAAAAAGAATTGGTTTGGACACAGTCAAGGTATATTCCATTGAAAGGGCAAACAAATTCAGAGCTCCCTGAATGAAAGAGGAGATTGAAATTAAGATAAACAAGAAAAAGTACACTTATGACAGGTGTCAGGTAGAAAATACAATTGAGAACCAAGAGGAATACAGAAGGTTCAGGGAGGAGGTGAAAAAGCAAATTAGAGAAGCGAAGAGGGATTATGAGAAAAGACTGGCAGCCAACATAAAGGGGAATCCCTAAGTCTTCTATAGGCATATAAATAGTAAAAGGGTGGTAAAAGGGGGAGTAGGGCTGATTAGGGACTAAAAAGAGAATTTACACATGGATGAAGGAGCCATGGCTGAGATATTAAATGAATACTTTGCATCCATCTTTACCAAGGAGGTAGATGCTGCCCAGGTCATGGTGACAGATGAGGAAACTCTGTCACTAGAAGGGTTCAACATTGATAAGGAGGAAGTGTTCATTAGACTGTCAGTAATTAAAGTAGACAAGGCACTGGGACCAGATGAGATGCATCCAAGAATATTGAAGGAAGTGAGAGTAGAAATCACAGGGGCGCTGGCCATAATCTTTCAGTCTTCCCTAGACTCAGGGGAGGTGCCAGAGGACTGGAGAATTGTAAACATTACACCCTTGTTCAAAAAAGGTTGTAAGGATAAGCCCAGCAATTACAGAGCAATCAGTTTAACTTCAGTGGTGGGCAAGATTCAGGAAACAATTATTCGGGATAGAATTAGTCATCACATGGAAAAACATGGGTTGATAAGGAAGAGCCAGCATGGATTTCTAAAGGGGAAATCGTGTTTAACTAACTTGCTGGAGTTTTTTGAAGAGGTAACTGTTAATTTGGCTAATTAGTTTATTAATGGCCTTAACAGGCCTTTGACAGTTCGGCGGACGCGCAGCCGATTCCGGTACACACCAGCTGAACGGAAGATCGGAATGTCGCGCAGTGACATCAGGATGCACGCCCGAACATCACCGCGTGTCATTTTAAGCATTGACATGCGGGGCCCTCCCCCACACGCTGACAAGCAAACTCTGCCCTTCAGCTATGAGGATAGATTGGAGAGGTTGAGACTGTTCTCCTTGGAGAGAAGGTGGCTGAGAGGAGATTTGATAGAGATTTTCAAAATCATGAGGGGGCTGGACAGAGTAGACAGGGAGAAGTTGTTCCCGATCGTAAAAGGATCAAGAACGAGAGGGCACAGATTTAAGTGAATTGCAAAAGAAGCAAGTGTAGCGTAAGAAAAAACTATTTCATGCAGCGAGTGGTTTGGAATGTACTCCCTGGAAGTGTGGTAGAGGCAGGTTTAATCGAGGCATTCAAGAGGGCATTAGATGATTATTTGAATGGAATACTGAACTGAATAGAAACAATGTGCAAGGGTATGGGGAAGAGGCAGGGCAATGGCACTAGGTCAGAATGCTCATTTGGAGAGCTGGTGCAGACATGATGGGCAGAATGGCCTCCTTCTGTGCCGTTAAAATTCTGTGATTCTGTGAACAGATACCCGGGGGTGAGTTACAGACTGGAATCTAATCGAGGGGTTTGGGGGGTGGGGGGGGTTTATATATACAATAAGATACCCGGGAGTGAGTTACAGACTGGAATCTAATCGAGGGGTTTTTGGGGGGAGTTTATACATAGAATAACAGATACCCGGGAGTGAGTTACAGACTGGAATCTAATCGAGGGGTTTGGGGGGGGCGGGTTTATATATAGAATAACAGATACCCGGGCGTGAGTTACAGACTGGAATCTAATCGAGGGGTTCGGGGGGGTTTATATATAGAATAACAGATACCCGGGAGTGAGTTACAGACTGGAATCTAATCGAGGGGTTTGGTGGGGGGGTTTATATATAGAATAACAGATACCCGGGAGTGAGTTACGGACTGGAATCTAATCGAGGGGTTTGGGGGGGGGGTTTATATATAGAAAAACAGATACCCGGGAGTGAGTTACAGACTGGAATCTAATCGAGGGGTTTGGGGGGGGGTTTATATATAGAATAACAGATACCCGGGAGTGAGTTACAGACTGGAATCTAATCGAGGGGTTTGGGGGGGGGCGGGTTTATATATAGAATAACAGATACCCGGGAGTGAGTTACAGACTGGAATCTAATCGAGGGGTTCAGGGTGGTTTATATATAGAATAAGATACCCAGAGTGAGTTACAGACTGGAATCTAATCGAGGGGTTTTGGTGGGGGGGTTTATATATAGAATAACAGATACCCGGGAGTGAGTTACAGACTGGAATCTAATTGAGGGGTTTGGGGGTTTATATATAGAATAAGATACCCAGAGTGAGTTACAGACTGGAATCTAATCGAGGGGTTCGGGGTGGTTTATATATAGAATAACAGATACCCAGGAGTGAGTTACAGACTGGAATCTAATTGAGGGGTTTGGGGGGGGGGCGGTTTATATATAGAATAACAGATACCTGGGAGTGAGTTACAGGGTGGTATCTAATCGAGGGGTTTGGGGGGGATTTATATATAGAATAACAGATACCCAGAGTGAGTTACAGACTGGAATCTAATCGAGGGGTTCGGGGTGGTTTATATATAGAATAACAGATACCCAGGAGTGAGTTACAGACTGGAATCTAATCGAGGGGTTCAGGGTGGTTTATATATAGAATAACAGATACCCGGGAGTGAGTTACAGACTGGAATCTAATCGAGGGGTTTGGGGGGTTTATATATAGAATAACAGATACCCAGGAGTGAGTTACAGACTGGAATCTAATCGAGGGGTTCAGGGTGGTTTATATATAGAATAACAGATACCCGGGAGTGAGTTACAGACTGGAATCTAATCGAGGGGTTCGGGGTGGTTTATATATAGAATAACAGATACCCGGGAGTGAGTTACAGACTGGAATCTAATCGAGGGGTTTGTGGGGGGGGGTTTATATATAGAATAACAGATACCCGGGAGTGAGTTACAGACTGGAATCTAATCGAGGGGTTTGGGTGGTTTATATATAAAATAAATGCTACCTAGGAATGAGTCACAGACTCACTGGAGTCTAATCAAGGGGCTAGGGGTTTATATTATCATGAGGCTATGCCCTTTACTTTTGAAAATATTTTAAAACTTTCAACTGACAGGACATGTTGCTATTTGAACTGAGACAGAGCAAACTGTTTAAAAATGCAAGGCCATATTCAAGGTTAAGGTGAGAGACATTTTCTATAATCCAGGCACCCATCATAATTGTCTAAGGAAGAGACATTAAAAATGCAAAGTACTGGATATTGAAGCAATGGCTGCGACAGACAGACACACCCAAAACCCCTTGGAAATACACAATGGGTGCAGTATTTCAAGGCAAGGCTGCCCTGCCACTAGAGAGAGATTACAAGTGACACAGGCAGAGGAAACAGGCTGAAGGCTGCTCTATCTCCCTCTCTCTCTTTTGGAATAAGTGAGCCACCCGGTTCGAGAAGCCAATTCTACCAGAGAACTACTAGCAAACTAAGATCTTATAATTATTGCAACATCTTCTACATCTGACTGCATCGAGAAGCCAGTTTACTCAGATCAGCCACAGCTTTTAAAATCTATGCCTCAAGGACAATCATAAGACACTTATCCGTATATTCTTTTATCTTTTTTATTGGACTTTAACTCCCCTTATTTCTGTGTGTGTGTGGCAGCCAAGTACTCAATGTCATGTTTTTATTATTTTTCTCAGGTGTAGTGGGCCATGAATCTGCTCTTTCTTTGATTCAAGAAACCCTTGTTTGATTGGCTCCTTATTATATTTAACTATTTAAGCTGTGAGCATTCTGATGTGGAAAAAGCATATCCTCGTGAAAAAGAAACTTAAGTCTTCGTTGTGACTAACAAGGTGAACAAGAACCAACTGAGGAGGTTGAATAGAGGGAAGCCAGTTCACTCCTCCTCACCTGGTCAGAACAAAATTGGGGGCTCGTGTCCGGAATTGTTCCCACAGAATGAGGAAATAATTGGAGTGGGGAAATTAAATTGTTCCTTCAAAAACAATTTAAAAACTGCAAAACCTGGGTCTGGACTACGGAAGTGCTAAGATATCCACATTCAATGGCAATGCTTTCACAGAACAGGGTGAGATAACTGGCGTGGAGTTAAGGGCTCTATCCTTGGAAGAACTAAAAGGTGTAGCTTGGCACCTAGAGCTGGAGTTCTGCCCGAAAGCCAGACAAACGGAAGTTTTAAAACAGGTGATGAAACATCTAGAGCTGGAAATTGAGGACACTGAAACAGATAAATCAGTGGTAGAGAAATTAAGATTAGAGCAGTGGAAACTGGAACTGGAATTTGAGGAAAGGGACAAGGAGAGAAAGCGGCAGGAACGGAATGAAGAGGGAGCATTCCAGAAAAGGGAAAAAGAGAGAGCTAGGAACGAGGAAAACAGAGACAGAAATAGAAAGAGGGGATAGAATTCCAGGAAAGGGAAAGAGAAAAGGAAAGGGAATTTAAATTAAAGCAGCCTGAGCTGAGAAGGAGAGATCCCACTGTGGCAGATCCCACTGTGCCCACTGAAGACACTCCTGGCTCAGAGTTAAGGGCTGAGGTATTCAAGTTTGCTCATTTAATCGCTAAGCTTGCTGAAGGAGGTGGACGCTTCCTTATCTCTTTCAAGAGGTTAGCACAGCAGTTAAAGCAGCTAACTCAATACTGAAGAAGGGTCGTACGGACTAGAAATATTAACTCTGTCTTTCTCTCCACAGATGCTGTTGACCTGCTGAGTTTTTCCGGTATTTTCTGTTTTTATTTCAGCCCAACACTGGTCCCAGCTGTTGCAGAGTAAACTGACAGGAAAAACTCACCAGGTTTACTCTTTCTTACTCTGCCTGAGGCAAGTGTAACAAGCTATGAGGCAGCTAAAAGGGCTAGTTTAAGTGCGTACCAGTTATTGCCAGAGGCATACTGTCAGAAATTCCATAGCCTCCGGAAACAGCCTGACCAGAGGTACCTGGAATTTGAATGGCTTAAGCAGCTCGCTTTTGACCAGTGGGTACAGGTGCTTAAAATTGAGACCACCTTTGAAAATCTTCATGAAATAATCCTCCTCAAGGAGTTCAGAAACTCCAAACCCGATAAGAACTCAGAGGAACAGAGAGTAACAGGGGCCAGGCAGACAGCAAATCTGGCTGATGATAATGTGCTTGTCCACAAACCCTCATCCCAAAGGAAACCCTTCCCTAGTCACCCCCAACCAACTGAAAAGGATAGAAGGTGGGAGAATGTTAGGAAACTGACCATCCATCAGAGAGAAGGGACGGCCAGAAACACAGGAGGCCCTCCTCAGGCCAGAAAGGATGGTGCTGAGAAGAGGAATGAGCCAAGTAGCCTGTGTTTCAATTGCTACAAGGCAGGACATCTCCGTGCCGATCGCTGGAGCTTGAGGGAAAAACCCATGGGACTTATGGAGGTTCACAAACCCCCATGCAGAAAATGGGAGTCAGAGGCTATATCAGGCCTGGTTATGGCTCTGACTGTGGCAGTAAATCCCCGCAGATACACCACTGTGAGTGCGGGTGAGTTCAAAAAAATACCCGAGAGTTACAAGGACTTTGTATCAGAAGGAAGAATGGCCACATTTCCCCAGAGTGAGGCAAGTGAGCTCATAGTGATACTGAGGGATACAGGGGCCAACCAAACACAACTGCTGGGAAAAGGCATGATCCTTCTACTAGAGAGTGCAGTAAGTGCCAAGTAAAGGGTATTGAAGGGAGGTACATACCCAACCCCTTATACCGGGTGTACCTGGGGTGTAACCTTGTGTCAGGACCGGTGACTGTGGGAGTCATCCCCAGCCTGCCTGTGGATGGGGTCGATCTCAGTAATGACCGGGCGGGATCAAAGTGACAGCATTCACAGGAGTCTCAGAGAAACTGACCAAGGTCAGGAGGACAGAAAAGCTGCAGGAGAAAGTACATGGCATTTTCCCTGACCCAGTCTACGGCCAGACAAACTCCGGCAGAGAGGCTGAAGTGCCACTGCAGACAGATCACCCGACTGTCTGGTTAGTGGAGACCTTTTTCAGGAGTCTAGAGGACTCAAAGGAGGTAATAGGTGGGGCTTCCTTAGTTGATCAGCAAGCTGACCTGTTGTTAAAAAAGTTAGCTCAGACTGCCCAAACTGAAGCTGAGGCAGAAGCAACCCCTAAATGCTGCTACATTAAAAATGAGGTTCTGATAAGGAGGTGGAGATACTCCTCACAGGCCTGCAGGTGAGGAGTGGACAGTGATCCACCAGCGGTGTCACCGAGGTACATGGGGAAATATTACAGCTAGCACACAAATTCCTGATGGCTGGACATGTTGGTATATGAAAAATCCAAGCTTGCAGCAGCCACATTTTTACTGGCCACACCTCCACAAGGGTGTGGTAAGGTTTCGCAGAACCTGCCACATCTACCAGGTTGTGGGAAAGTCCCAAACTGCAATAAAACCTGCACCTCCGATTCCTGCGGTGGCTTTTAGGGAACCATTCAGCAAGATGCTCATGGACTGTGTGGGAGCCCTGCCCAGAACAAAAGGGGACTAATATCATTATTGTACCCTTAGCATCCTGGCCGTGGCTACCCACTTCCCAGAGACCATTCCCCTGAGAACCATATCTGCTAAAACAGTGGAGAGGGAGTTAACACAATTCTTAACCCAGTATGGACTGCCCACCGAGACCCAGTCAGACCAAATTTCATGTGCTGAATATTCCAGGAAGTCATGGGTAACCTGGGCATGACCCAGCTGAGGTCTTCAGCTTAACACCCGCAGTCACAGGGGGGTCAGATTGATACCACCAGACCCTAAAAACAATGATCAGGGCTTCCTGTCACAGGCATCCCATGAGTGGGATAAAGGGCCAGGTTTTCTTCTGTTGCTACCAGGGACTCACCCAATGAGTCCACCAGTTTTACTCCGTTTGAATTGGTGTACGGACATCAACTAAGAGATCCTCTGAAACTAATCAAGGAGAGGTTTTTCGAACAGAAGGAGGAAGTGCCCATGCTCAACGATGTAGCCGTGTTCCAGGAGCAACTCATGAGAGTGTGTGA